>NW_024802934.1:4755312-4822140 GCF_019175285.1 Sceloporus undulatus
TGTTTCATTGCTGCACTGCCTGCAGGACTTATAGAAGAGAGCTCAATTCACAACATACAGTTTTAAAACATGACTTTTTAACTGTTATATTTTTTAAAAAAACCTATTATATGTATTTCAATGGCTTTTATAGTGTTGGATTTTTATCGTTGGTTTTTAATTTTGATCGGATTTTAATAGTTGGTTTTATTTATTTGTTGTTGTTTTGAATTGTTTTGCATTTTTAACATTGTACCCCTGACCCTCAAGGAGAGGTGGGAGAGAGATAAAATTTATCACCATTGTATAATAATAACAATAGCAAAATATACATGTTCCTTTTAACATTGAGTTGTGTGTTTATAAGGATAAATTGTATTATTATTATTATTGCAAAACCTACACGTTCCTTTTAACATTGGGTTGTTGTGTGTATATAATAATAATAATAATAATAATAATAATAAATTATTATTATTATTATTATTATTATTATTATTATTATTATTATTATTATTATTATACACACACCACCCAATGTTAAAAGGAGCATGTATGTTTTGCTATAGGGAGTTATACTGAGGAGGGAAAAAGTTTTGTGAAGCTCCTTCCATTTAAACTCGCTCAGCGCCAACGGCCGACCAACGGAGGCAGCCGTTTCCATGGCAACGCTGACGAAGCCCAGGAAGAGGCGCGAGCGACGAGAACCAGCGCTTTGCGCCTGCGCAACCGAGACTCCGCCCCCGAGGGAAACGATTGGGCTTCGGCGGAGAGACGTTCCAAAGGGGCGGGGCTTGTTTCCCCGGCGACGCCTTTCCCGCGCTGGCGACTCGGAGGAGGCCGAGAATTGGGCTGAAATGGCGGCTGCTGCTGCTGCTGCAGCGGGGGAGGAGGAAGGCGACCTCAACGAGGCCCCGGAGGTGGAGCGGGGCCCCGGCGCTGCTTACCACATGTTCGTCATGATGGACGAGTTGCTGCAGAAGCTGAAGTTGCTCAACTACGAGGAAGAGGCGGCGCTGCGGAGCCACAACATGAGGCCGCCCTCTAGGTGACTCGACACGTGTCTCTGGAGCGGGTTTACACGTGCACGACGTGGGTTTCCTGGATATAAACTTGGGTTACATCCATACTGCAGGAATAACTCGGTTTGAGAGCGCTTCGGTGCCCCAAACAAACTACCATTCCCAGAATTCCACAGCAGGGAGCCCCTGGCCGTTTAAAGCGCTCTCAAACCGAGTTACTCCTGCAGTATGGATGCAGCCAGGCAGGTAAACTTTGTTCCAAAACGCACACTGCAGAAATAATAATCCAGTTTGAGACCGCTTTAACAGCCCTAGGGAATCCTGGGAAGTGTAGTTTTGTGAGGCCTTTTAGCCCTTCTCTGTCAGGTGCCACAGTGAACTACAATTTCCCAGGTTCTTCCCAGGGGAAGCAGTCTCAAACTGGGTTGTTTTACTTCTGCAGTGTGTTTTGGACCTTTGTTGTTGTTGTTTGCATAGCAACCAAAGTGCACAAATGTATGCCGCAAGCTTTCGAAGCTCCGCCACCAACTTCTTCATTTAGGCGCTAAAAGGTTTTAATTTAAAAGGTTTGCCCGATGAAGAAGAAGAAGAAGAAGAAGGAGCCTCCAGTGGAGCTTGGACAGCAGTGTGCCTTTTGGTTGGCCACTCTTTTGTGGATTTGGGTGTTGTTGTACTTTGAGATGTGGCCAACACGGCTACTCCTGGATATGTTGTTGTTGTTGTGTGCCTTCAAGTCGTTTCTGACTTACGGTGACCCAAAGGCAAACCTATTCATGGGGTTTTCTACACTTATGGAAAGAAGACTGAGGTTGCATCCACACGGCAGAAATAATCCAGTTTCACACCACTTTAACCTCTGGAGCTCAATTCTGTGTAATTCTGGGAACTATAGTTTGCTGTGGTACTGGAGCTCTCTGACAGAGAAGGGTAAATGCTTCTCAAAACAATTACTTCCAGAGTGAAGTCAGAGGCTTTCATGGCCGGCATCCATCGTTTTTTGTGGGGTTTGGGGGCTATGTGTCAATGTCCTAGAAGAGTTTATTCCTGACATTTCACCAGCATCTATGGCTGGCATCTTCAGAGATGATTCTCTGAAGATGCCAGCCACGGATGCTGGAGAAACGTCAGGAATAAACTCTTCTAGGACATTGACACATAGCCCCCAAACCCCCTATATAATAATTTCCAGAGTTCCATAGCATTGAGCTGTGCCAGTTAAAGTGGTACCAAACTGGATCATTTCTGCAGTACGGATGCAGCCTAAATATGTGGTCTGGGGAAATGTTGTCACTTGCATCTTTCAGGAGTGTTGCAGTTGCAGTGGCAAACCACCTCTGAACAAATCTTGCCAAGAAAACCCCACGATAAGGTCGCCTTAGAGTCTCCATAAAACGAAATGACTTGAAGGCACGTAACAACAACTGCAAACCAACAGCTACATAATGTGTATTCCTGCATGGCAGGGAGGTTGGCCCTTGTGGTCCCTTCCAACTCTGAGATGCTGTTACTGTTGAAGTTATTGAAGCAGAGGTTGGGTTGGCATCTTTTAGGACTTGGCTGTAATTGTGTATTCCTGTATGGCAGGGGATTAAAATGACAGTGCTCCAAAACACACTGCAGAAATGACCCAGTCTGAGACCGCTTTAGCTCCTCTGGCTCAGTGCTAGGGAATTGGTAGTTTATTGTGACACCAGAGCTCTCTGGCAGAGAAGAGGTAAATGTTGTCTCACAAAGCTACAGTTTCCAGAATTCCCTAGCATTGAACCAGGGCGGTTAAATCTGTCTTAAACTGGGTTATTTCTACAGTGTGTTTTGGACCAGAGATGATAGGAAAGGTGGAACTAGAAAGAAAGGAAGAGATGGATAGATTCAGTGAAAGAGACCACACATTGAGCCTCCAGGACTTGAGAAGAGAGGGAGAGGACCAGGAGTGTTGGAGATGTCTCATCTTCTGGGTCACTATGAGTCAGTCAACTGGAGGGCAGTTAACAACAACAACAACAACAACAACAGAGATTGGACTGGATGGGTGCTTATAGTCCCATCCTTCTGTAAGATCCTGTTACCTGGTGTTGGTAAATGGGTAAGAAACAGTTCCACGGCTGTTTAGGTTTGTTTGAATTTTTAAAAATTACAAGAAGAAATATATCATGTCTCTGATAAGCAATGTTATTTGGAAGATGGGCTGTACTGTCTTCCAGCCTCTGGCTATGTACTAGATGTTAGTCCGGCGGGACGTGGTAGGCATTGTTTTACGTGTTTTGTAATTTCCCCAATTTCTGCGTTTTTAATATTTGTACAGAGCAGTTCCTGGAAAGGTAAGAACTCAGGGTTTGAAAGTTTGTTTGCTTAAACCTTGTTCAGCTTGTTTCTCAAAACAAAAACAAAAAAACCCTTGCACAGGTATGGTAAGAGCTGATTATTTGGGTTAATATGCTGAATGTTGGTTGTTGTTTTTTGATATGTTGAATGTAATGTGATGTTTTAAAATACATATTGCTAATGGCAAAGGTGCTTTTCCTTGAAGGGCAGCTGCTCGCAACATCCTGCCATTTAGTGCAGTGCAGTGATCGGTTGAGGTTGAGCAAGGGACTCACATTTACTCTTACCTTTCAGCCTCACTGTAAAATGGGAAATTAATAATATCCTTTCATGTGATAATAATAAACATGGCTTAGGTGTCCTGGTTTTTTTTTAAAGAAAGAAATGTAAGGGTTTGCACAATATCTACATAGTCAGTAGTGCTGGTTACTAGTTACTCATGCTCTCCATTGACTAGTGCTGGTGACTTAAACATACTCTCCATTTGCTAACTTCTGTGCATCATATGGCACTCAGATGAGCATTCATTAAGGAAAGAGCCTTTCCAGGTGAGACACTATAATATTGTTCTTGTTTATCAATACAGTGCTCCCTCGGGTTACGAAATTAATTCGTTCCGCGGCTAATTTCGTAACCCGAAAACCTTCGTAACCCGAATTGCCATAGGCGCTAATGGGAAAAAAAGCCGCGGCTCTGCCGCGGCTCCATTTAAAACAGCGCCGGCGTTTTTTCGTAACCCGAAAAAACGTTCGTAACCCGAAACAATAAATCCCTATGGGATTTATTCGTATCCCGAAAAATTCGTAAGCTGGGTAATTCGTATCCCGAGGTACCACTGTAGCTGATTTTAGTGTAATAACTTCAGTACATACTGTCTTCACTCCTTTCTGGGGAAGTAGGGGTGACTTTTTTCTCTTATCTGTGCTCTGAAAATCATGGAATCCTTGGGTACTTTGGATCTGTCCTTTGTTTGTCTGTAACGTACTATATAGTATAGAGTGCATTGCTTTGCTATGCTACATGTCTTAGCAGGCTATAGCATGAGACACTGTTGACACAGTACAAATATTGTGTCAAGTTCTAAAGGATGGATTTGCCAAGGTTAATAGCTTATTGATTATTTCTAAATAGTGTGCCATAGAGTGTTACTGTTGCTGAGGATTGTATGTGAAGTGCAGCAGTGATAGAACTGAAGTCTTGGGAAGTAAAGCTGCCTAACTTAAGTTTTGACTTGGAAGCCATTGCATCTAAACGTTTGAAATACAGAATTCATATTTTAAAGATTTATTTTCTCAGTTGTAGTACTTTTTTCCTTCTATAGACAGAAGAACACTGAAGTTGGGTTCATTAAATTAATTAACTGTTCATAAAGTCCTTCTTGTACTTCAGTCAGAGTAACGATAAGAATTCAGTTTAAGCATGGCTAATGCATCTCTCCTTGAGTTTACTCTTAGTCCTTTTGCCAGTGAGATGAAACTATGTACTCTGTGTGAGTGCTGTTTGTAGGATGTACAACACACACACACTTGTTTCATGCTTTTTAAAAAATGACCTAATACATGTGTGGTGTATATGTATCAGTCTCAAGATACAGTCCTATATGTGCAGCTCACTTGAGGGGTGTACTTGTGTACTGAGCAGAAACATAGGATTGTGTTATCAGAAATGAAATGTCATTTGATTGAGGGTTGATGTTAAGAAGATGGATTTTTTTGTTCTGAACAACTCTTCATCATCCCAAAGGTAAATCAGTCATTGTGTCTGTTACAGTTTTCTTGATGCATGCTTGTGATATGCTTTTGCTGTTGTGTTAAAATCCTCTTCATTTTCCTCACCAGTTTTGTTCATATCAGTTATAGCTTATGAATGTCTAAATATAATTAAATTGAATTAAATATTAAGTGAATTGGCACATATCTTAAGGCCTTTGTGCAAACCTGGCTGGAAAATATAGATTTTTTTTCATGAATAGTTGAAGAAAATGTAAAATGGAGCATTGGCTTGGTTCAGCCATCACTGTCGTGATAAATACCATATATACTTGACTATAAGTCAATCTCACATATAAGTTGAGGGCAGGTTTTGGGGCCAAATTATGGATTTTGATATGACTCGTGGATACATTGAGGGTAAACCTAGCAGTTTGTAACAACGAATGTAAAGGATGAAGCAAAGGAAAACAATGAGAAAGAACTTTAAAAATGTTAACAGGCATAACTTTTTGTGCTCACTCTAAGGCTGGATGGATGAGAGAGTAGAGGGGGTTGATGCTGTTAGGTGATCCGAGAAGAGATTATGTAAACTCTTTGATCTTTTTGGAAAAGCGGTATGTAAATAAATTTTTTAATTATTATTACTACTACTAATGACTTCCTCCAGACCAGGATCACACTGTCATTCTATTCCTTGAAATATAGTAACTTGCAGAAGAGTTCTCATATCTTCACATAAACCCAGATATTGTATCATCACACATCCCCCTACCTTTCCGCCTTCTGTCCTGGAGAAATTTCAAAATGGCCTCCATTTTGAGCATGACTAAGAAGCGTTCATTTACATTTATATTAATGTTTTCAACTTTTATTTTGTAACGGCCTACATTTTTCTTGAATGTCCTACATTTTGTGGTGCCCCGTCCTCCTTGGTGCTTATGACATTTGGACTATGTGCTCAAAGTTTAGTTACATTTATATAGAATTACTGCATTAAATTTCAGCACTTGTTATTGCACTCAAGTGGAAAGGATTTTAATAGTGATATTTTAAAATGTTTTTCAAAGTTTTACATTTTTAAAAACAAGGTCTGTAGTGTACCGTATTTTCTTTTCATTTCATTTTCATTACATAACAACTGGAAAACTTGATAATAACCATAAATAACTGCAAGGGGCAAAATCAGATTCAAGGACATGTACCAAAGACAAGTATTTGAAACTGGCAAAATCAGATTCAGGTATACCATATATACTCAATTATAAATCGACCTCATGTAAAAGTCAAGGCCAGATTTTGGGGCCATAATTATGGATTTTGATATGACCCATGGATAAGTCAAGGTTAAATTTTAGCGGCATGTAATAAAGGCTGTAAAGGATGAAGCAATGGAAAATGATGCCAGAGAACTTAGAAAATTCTAGGAGGCATAACTGTTTGTTCTTACCCTAAAGCTAACCCCTAAAGTCAGTGCTTCCAGTACAGATTACATTCTTGACTTTCACCAGGGGATGGTTCCATTTTAAATAAAAGTTGAAGTACATTACTTACATTGACCCATGGATAAGTGGACTCAGGTTTTTGGGGTGTATTTTTTTACTAAAACTTCTAGACTTATACATGGGCATATACCAGTGGTGGTGAACCTATGGCACGCATGCCAGAGAGGGCACTCGGAGCCCTCTCTGTGGGCATGCGTGCCAGTGTGTTTGCTAGAGTTCATTACTAGAAAGCCAGAGGTACGTGGCACCTTGCCATAAATAAGTGGGGTTTGGGTTGCAGTTTGGGCACTCAGTCTCTAAAAGGTTTGCCATCACTGATATATACAGTAATCTCAGTACCATTGCCCCTCCATCGTTCGTGGACTTGAAGTCCATGTCCCTCACTCATTTGCAGGTGGCAAACAGAGGGGGACAAAATGGGGTGTGCTGCCATTCAAGCCAATGGGGCTTGAATATAAGCGATTTTCTGTTTTTGGGGTGGTGGTGGTGGTGGTGGTCTGGAACCGATCCCCGACAAAAATAGAGGGTCAACTATACTTTATTGTTTAATTATTCAGGCCTAATATTGAGGTAAGAAAGTGAGGAGGGGATGTATAGTACTTTCCTTTTTAATGCTCCTTTGGCTGAGGTGACAAAAGGCAAAATTTCTCGCTCTTGTTGATGGAGAAAAAAGCCACCATAGACTTATGTTTTGATTTCAGACCTGTCAGACATGCTCAGCCAAAAGACTTGGGTTTGTTGGCGCAAGTATTTTGTCTGTTTTGTGATACCAGGGCCACTAAACATGGTGGGACCTCTCACTACATATGTACATTAGGTGCTCCACATTCATGGGGGTTGGAGGCATAGGACCTTCACAAAAGAGGAAAACTGCAATATGTTTAGCCCCCCCCCCCCCCCCCCAATTAAATCAGTCTGTATTCCTGTCTCCATGCGCTAAGGAACACAAGTGAAGTGCATCTTCCATTCTGCTATTGTGAGGGATGCCAGGCCTTGTAGGAGGAAAGCTGCTGCAGTGAGTTGACCAGTGCTGGGTGAGGCTCGAAGGGTGGAAGGGAAGTAGGGGTTTTATGTATTATTTCATGCATTTACTAAGCTTACTAAACTTGTTCTTAGTTTTCTATACATTTTGTAGTCTGCATGCATCATCTGTGATTTTCTACAGTAGGCTACAAAACTAAAAAAAATCAATTTAATTATTTTTGGCAAACCCATGACTAATCAAATCTGCGAAAATTGAACTCATCATGAAAGTAGAGGTTCATAGAACCTGGGACATAACTGTTACGAGGGTGTATAAGATTGTGTTTCAAATTTTGTTTAACATAAGAAATGGAACACTAAAATATGTAATTAGGAATCTTTCAGTAAAAATAATAACAAAAACATTACAAATGGAACACTGGAGGATTAATTATCTGTCTGGTAAAAGTTATTGTTTCTTATCTTGTCAGAAATGGAGCAACAGAGTTAAGAACCTGATGTTAGGAACGCTGATTCCATTTATTATGGAACTTCTATTTTACAAATGCTTTTGTCAGAAATAAAACTCAGATTGTGCATGCTGTGAGCCAGTATTCAACAAGCTTCTTTTCACGGCATTCTAACTATCTAACAGCTAGAAATTTATACCATCCATACCTCGTTGGGCTGTTGTAATGCAAAAATAAACCCGGTGTATAGTGGTAATAAGTGCGCTACAGGTGTACTGTATGTGTGTAAAACATATATTTGAAGGTATTGTTCGTACCTTGCTTTTATTATTTCTGTGTGATACATCTGCTCCTTCATTTTTTACTTTTTAATTAATTAATTTATTTATTTGTTTAGGGATATTAATAGTCTGCATTGCTGCTTATTTGAGTTTATGGGTTGTCCTGTCTTGAAAGGCTAGAGTTAGTAGAGTTTAATACAATGTTTTGAACCCATTCAAAACAGCAACTTAAATCCTCACCAATAGGCATCAGCATAACTTTTGTTCCCAAAATCCAGCAAAAATAAGAACAGTCTTAGAATGCTTGACAGGTTTCTGTTTTGAATATGGCACATAAGGCATTACTGGTAAGAGGATGCTTTTGCTTACATGTATGAACTCATTTTACCTGATGATCTTGGCGATCATGATGCATGCAGTTATCTCTTATGTTATACTCCCCTTCCCTATTATTACATGCCATAATTATGTAAATTGTGAAAAAAATTGGTATCTTAATTGAATACATAAAGCAATATACTTTTGTAAAAGATCAGACAGTAAAAGTTTCATTAACTGTTAGATAATTTGGACTAGCGGCCACAACTGTTCAGGCAGCAGATTCTTGAGAATTGCATTTAAATCCTTTGCTTCAAATTAATTTTTGGTATGGTTTACGTACACAATAGAAAGCACAGCCATTTGTGGCATAACATTCTGAAAGTGCTGCAAAAAGAAGAGCACATCTATCAGAGAAATTGCCTGTCAGTGAAATACCACTCCTATAATGTCATCCTTGAAGAAAGCAATTTTGAGGGCATAGAAGGTTATAGTAATACAGAGTTCTGGTAGAGAGAAGACAGGATTTTTCAATATAGGTGGCTAATTTCTGCCCCTTCCTTTTAAAACAGGCACTACTTTGCGTTGCCCATTAACCCTGGCGAACAGTTCTACATGTTCTGCACTCTTGCTGCCTGGCTGATTAATAAAGCAGGGCATTCTTTTGAACAACCACAAGAATATGATGACCCAAATGCAATCATATCCAACATACTCTCCGAGCTGCGGTCATTTGTAAGTGAATTGTTTCACTTAGTACCATGTTTCAGCTATTCATAATTATTTTGTATTCTGCATATATGCTGGTTCTTTTTGTTTTATCATTCAGCAGAACTAAACTGAGTTGAGAAAAAGTGGCTAATGGTTTTATTTTCATGGCTACTTTTTTTTAGGCAGAGATTTAGGGCAACAAGTTTATTTTGCCACACAACCAAACACTTTTTTTGAAAGGTTGGACTCTATAATAAAGTTTGCACTGTTTTCACATGAAGGGAGTAGACGTTCAGTTGTAACATTACAATCAAATATATAGATACACTGAATACATGTTGTAGACAGAACTAAGAAGGGAAATGTAACTAAAGATGGAAAATCTGAAAATATTTCCCTCTGAGTTGGTAAGCTGCTTTCATCTCTTGATTAAAACTGGTACAGGACACTGCTGAGGTTTATCTAATATAGTTGCACTGGAGTTAATCCACGGGTTGCCAGTTGGCCATGCTCTTTTTAAGATATGATACTCAGAGCTGCTGAGGCTGGAATTCTATACCTTTTTACCCAAAGAGTTATAAAAATACCCATACTGGAACAAATATTTTCTAGTCACAGATTCTTTTCCCACAGTTCGGGTTGCCATACTGCTGGACCTCCAAAGTGGGAAAAATGTAGGACAAAATTTTCAAATGTAGGGCACACAAACATATGTCCTACATTTGAAAATTTTGTCCTACATTTTTCCTCGCGATCGCGGCGGGGAGTGCAGGCCAAGCGGCGAGGGAAAGCCTCCACTTAAGGAGGCTTTCCCTCCCCGCCTGGGCCCCGGGCCTCGCCGCGATCGGAGGCCAGGGCCAGGGCCTCGCCTCGTTCCTGGCCCCCACGGGGACCAGGAAGGAGGTGAGCAGGCTGCAGGGAGGCGGGGAGGTTGGCGCGGCTGCGCCCAAGAGGCATCGCCTCCCTGCAGCCTCCTCCGCCCCAGTCCTCGCAGCCCTCCTCTTCCTCCGCGCGGCCATGCGCAGTGGAGGAGGAGGAGGGCAGTGAGGCCCCAAGGGTTGCCTAGCAACCCCGCTGCAACCGGGCTTTTCCAGTTTTTTGGCTGCACCCGTGCCGTGACCGGGCAGGTGCCGCCAAAACCGGGAAAAACCCGGTTGCAGCCGGGTTATGGCAACCCTACCCACAGTGGTCAGACAGATGTCTGTAGCAAGGGTAGGAATAATCTTAGAATTGTAGACTTGGAAGAGACCACAAGGGCCATCCAGTCCAACCCCCTGCCATGCAGGAACTCTCAGTCAAAGTATCCTCAACAGATGGCCATCAAGCCTCTCTTTAAAGACCTCTAAGGAAGGAGACTCCACTGCACTTGGAGGAAGGAGTGTGTTACACTGTTGAACAGCCCTTACTGTCAGGAAGTTCTTCCTAATGTTGAGGTGGAATCTCTTTTCCTGTAGCTTGCATCCATTGTTCCAGGTCCTGTTCTCTGGAGTAGCAGAAAACAAGCTTGCTCCCTCCTCAATATGACATCCCTTCAAATATTTAAACAGGGCTATCATATCACCTCTTAACCTTCTCTTTTACAGGCTAAACATCCCCCAGCTCTGTAAGACGTTCCTCATAGGGCATGGTTTCCAGACCCTTCACCATTTTAGTTGCCCTCCTTTGGACGCTCCAGTTTCTCAACATCCTGTTTAAATTGTGATGCCCAGAACTGGACACAATATTCCAGGTGGGGCCTGACCAGAGCAGAATACAATGGCACAATTACTTCTCTTGATCTAGACACTATACTTTTATTGATGCAGCCTAAAATTGCATTGGCCTTTTTAGTTGCCGCATTGCACTGTTGACTCATGTTCAACTTATTGTCTACTTGGACTCCAAGATCCCTTTCACATGTAGTTTCATTCAGCCAGATGTCCCCTATCTTCTATCTGTGCATTTCATTTTTCTGCCCTAAGTGCAGTATCTTAGATTTCTCTGTGTTCAATTTCATTTTGTTGGCTTTGGCCCAGCTTTTTAGTCTATTCAGGTCATTTTGAATTTTGATCCTGTCCTCTGGGGTATTTGCTACTCCTCCTAGTTTGGTGTCATCTGCAAATTTGATAAGTATGTCCCCAATTCTGTCATCCAAGTCATTGATAAAGACTAGCACTGGGCCCAGGACAGAACCCTGTGGGACCCCACTGGTCACTTCTCTCCAGGATGAAAAGGAGCCATTGTTGAGCACTCTTTGGGCTCGTCCGGTCAACCAGTTACAAATCCACTTAACAGTTGCCTTGTCTAGCCCACATTTTACAAGTTTGTTTGCAAGAATGTCATGGGAAACTTTGTAAAAGGCATTACAGAAATCAAGATATGCTATATCCACAGCATTCCATTCATCTACCAAGCTGGTAATTTTATCAAAGAAAGAAATCAGATTTGTCTGGCATGACTTCTTTCCCTGAACTCATGTTGAGTTTTTGTGATTATGGTATTGCCATCTAGATGTTCACAGACTCTCTATTTAATGATCTGCTTTAGAATCTTTCCGGGTAGTGATGTCAGACTAACTGGATGATAATTGTTGGGATCCTCTTTTTCCCCCTTTTTGAAGATGGGGACAACGTTCGCCTTCCTCCAGTCTGCTGGGACTTCTCCTGTTCTCCAGGAGTTCTCAAAGATTATTGCCAGTGGCTCCGATATTACCTTTGCCAGTTCTTTTAATACTTTTGGATGTAGTTCATCTGGTCCTGGAGACTTATATTCATTTAGATTAACAAGGTATTCCTGTACTATCACTTTACTTATTCTCTGCTTAATTTCCACTATTCTGTTCTCTGCTCCATTTTCCTCAAGTTGAGCGCCCTTTGCCGTTTCTGAGAACACAGAGGCATAGAAGGTGTTGAGTAATGCCTTTTCTCTGCCATCTGTTAGCATTTTGCCATCTTCTCCACACAGTGGCCCTACCATTTCCTTCTTCTTCCTTTTGCTGCGGATATATCCAAAAAAGCCCTTTTTATTGTTCTTAACCTCTCTAGCAAGCCTGAGTTCATTCTGCGCTTTAGCTTTTCTGACTTCACCCCTACACATGCTAGCTATTTGTTTAAATTCCCCTTTGGTGTTTTCCCCATTTTTCCATTTCTTATACATGTTCCACTTAAAAGTTAGCTCAATTGAAAGTTCCCTAGTCATCCATCCTGGTTTCTTGAGGCACCTCCCATTTTTCTTCCTCACTGGAACTGTTTTAAATTATGCCTTCAGTATCTCCCTTTTGAGAAACTCCCATCCATTCTGAACTCCCTTCTCTCAGTTTACCAGGACCAAATTTCCACCCCCAAGACATTCTGTATGCTGCACAAAGCTGAGAGAGTTTTAAAAATACTTTTAAGATGGGGGAGGCTCCCAGGATACGGGGCATGAGCATTTCCCCCATTAAACTATCATGAAAGAGAGATTTTATCCATTGGCAAAGGATGGGGGAGCTGCCTTAGGAGCTGCATATCGCCCATGGGATGCACTTTGCTCATCCCTGCTCTATTGGAAGCCCATCAGCAAGATGTGAACACAATAGCACTCCCCCATTCATATTCTCCAGCTATTCATATTGAGAGGCATATGGCCTTTGATACTGGAGGCAACATATAGCCGGCATGATTAGTAGGCACATTTCCCTTCATGAATTTAATGAATTAATGTTTGCTCACATCTAGAAGACATAATTGTGCTATCAGCTGGTACAGTTGACTTATGTGCTTTGCATCTATCACTTCATTTTTCACGTTTTCACTCACTGCAGAACGATTAGAACCAATTGAGTTTTCAATGACTGAAGACCTAGAGAATATAATGAATGAAAGGGGAAAAGAAGGAGGGAATGAAGCCATTTTAAAGATCAAATGGAACTGAGAGCACAGTTGAGATCCTGGTACAGTTGATATTACAGGCAGTATGAAAGTGTTGATTTCTTGCTTGGAAACATTTGTGTTCATGCACGTGTGTATCCTGATATGCTTTAAGTCTATTGTTGATGTTTTCTTGCAAAGTAAATGTTCAGTCTTCTTCTATAGCAGGGTAAAAGAGAGTATTAACTCCTATACAATTGCATAGTTGTATAGAAGAGAGAATTTTGGCAAGTAAAACTGTGTTACGTTGCTGTAGGATAAAACAAAAATGACAGAGTCCTGTCAGATATGCACCCCCAACCACACAGACGAACAAAAACTGAACTGTTGTATCCACTCTCCATGGGCAAATTTAACAACAGTTGCTTTGTACAAGAGTCATTTAGTTGTCTTTAGGCCAAGTTATTGTGCGCTGTAATAGTGCTTGTAGTTGTAATAGAAATTGTAGTTCTAATATGCGTTTCAGACTGTAGCTGTGAATTGTAGTTTGTTAGCCAGCCTTCTCAGATTGATTTCTTAAAACACAGCTTTGTGTGTTTTATGAATTGAGCCTGTATGGTGACAGGTACTGCAGAAAGTGTGTCTACTTTTCAAAGAGAACCTTCTAAAATAGATTGCTCTTTCAATAATTCAAGGAAATAAAAGTGAAATTGAGTGAGCAGAGGCTTAAATAGTATACTTATGCACTATTGCCAGGAAATCTCTCTAAAAGGCTGAAGTGAAACCATGATATGTTTTGGCTGTCAAGTTCATGTTTGGGCAGTACATTCAAATAGCAAACTAAAATGTAAATTGATATGAATCCTGAATGTGTGGGTCACAGGTCTATTTACATGTGCCTTTGCCATCTCTTGATTTGTCATCACTTCGTGTTTGCAGCTTAGTTTTTGAACCTGAACCTATTTGAATTGACATGAGTTGATATGTAAATGATACTTGTGTTGTTTTAACTTTGGGGACCACTTATATGACAGTATATACATTCTTGATGTGAACCCACATGTGCACTACACCTCAGTAAAAGAAGAAGATGTGGTTAAAAGGTTAAATTATGTTAGTTCCCTACTCATGATATATAATTCTCTTTTAGGGAAGATCTGTAGATTTTCCTCCTTCGAAGTTAAAGGCAGGCTATGGAGAGCAAGCATGCTATGTTCTTGATTGTTTAGCAGAAGAAGCTTTGCAATTTACATCCTTTGCCTGGAAAAGGTATGATATCTTAACAAAATTGTTTCAAATACTCTTCTTTGTGTTTTAGGAAATTAAGGGGCTAATTTTACAAAATAGGGAAACCAGAATGATAGTGTAGATCATACCCCAATACAATCCTGTAACTCTCTTGTCAGACATAGAGCAGGCCTGTACAAATTTAGTTTTGTTTTGCATGAGTTCCAAATCATATATTAATCATTTATGTCAGTTATTAAGTATCGTTTTCATGATCATATATATGTTGTACATGTATTTTTCTAGCATGTGTACCACAATATTTTAATACCAGGAAATTGGCATAGGACCCTTTCTACCTCTATCAGACTGAAGGTGCACCTACACTGTAGAAATAATGCAGTTTGGCATAAATTTAACTACCATGGTTCTAACTTACAGAACCCTGGGATTTTTAGTTCTGTGAGGCACCAGCATCTTTTGGCAGAGAAGGTTAAAGGCTTTGTAAAACTACAAATCCCAGGAATCCATTGGATGGGAGATTCAGCACTTTAAATTATGTCAGACTGCTTTATTTCTACAGCGTCGATGGACCCTAAGACAACCTTTCTCCCAAGGGGCTCAGACTAGAAATTACACTCATCTCTCCACATTTGCGGCTTTGACTTTTGCAGTTTTGATTAATATGTTATCTCTAGGAATATATAGGTCCTTCAGCACAATTCTATGGTCAACTTTAACCAAAAGTCGCACTGAAGGGCCTAGAGATTCATAGAGAGAACACTCCACTAGGCATTTGTAGCTCCTCCAACACAATTCTGTGGCCAGTGTCTGGCAAATGTTGACCACAGATTTGCACTGCAGGACCTAGAGATTCCTAGAGAGCTATTCTGTCAGGTAAAAACATAGTGTTTTGTTATTTGTAGTTTTCCCACTTTTACAGGGGTCCTGTGCCCCTAAACTTGGTGAATGTGGAGGGACGAGTGTATACGTTTATCACATTTCCTTGCCTCAGCTATTAGAAAGAATGTCGAGGAAGAGCAATTTGCTCGACCATCTTCTGAAGGTACTGAGTAAGGATTTGAATTCCTTTGTTCAGGCCCCATGCTTGAGCTGCTGCACTGCAAAATTATCGTAGACACTGTTGTACAAAAGTGATTAAGAAT
Organism: Sceloporus undulatus; assembly: GCF_019175285.1. Classification (NCBI taxonomy): domain Eukaryota; kingdom Metazoa; phylum Chordata; class Lepidosauria; order Squamata; family Phrynosomatidae; genus Sceloporus; species Sceloporus undulatus. The sequence continues at coordinate 4,770,813 of NW_024802934.1, forward strand.
ATTCTACGGTGGACTCTCTGTATCTGCAGGCTGACAATCTGGATTGCTACACCTCATATTATTCAGTAGAGGTGCATGCACATGGATGGTCCTAGTAAATAGTTTTTGATGTTAGTAAATCACTATGCCGAAGATCTTTAGCAATTCCAGAGGAGTGGAATATCCCACTAGTGTTACTGTGCTGGCTAGCTCTGTGTGTGCCTTCCTACAGAGGCCAGTTAGAACCAGCGCTGCTTGTCTTCAAAATGTGTCAGTAACAGGTCCATGGAACCCAAGCACTATGGGTGGGGTGACTTGAGAAATTGCCTGTCCCTTTATCCACAGTTTACTTCCAAAGTCACTCCTCCCAGACCACTTAGTCAGGAATTGAAGAGACAGCTAGGTTTGAATATAGTCAGCTGTATGTGCTATTTAGCTGCCTTTTCCTCTGCCAGCAGTACATGGGTGAAGTAGGTCACTGAAATCCCCTTCCTCCATTCATCATGGGTTGCTGCTTCTTTTCTTCTGGCACAGTGAGGTCCTTGGGCAAGTGGCAAAACTGTCAAGCTGATTCCTGATCCTGGAATCTTGTCTTTGCCTGCATGCTCTCCTCTGAAATATAACAGTGATGACATGTATAATTTATATATGTATTTGTATCACATGCCTATTATTATTATTTTCCTTTTTTCAGAATTTCAAATGAAAGTGATATACTGTATAGTGTATAACACTTAAATGACAGTCTAATAAAATAATTTACAAAACAGTTAAGAGAGATGCCAAAACTGTTCACACCTATTAATAAAATTACAAAGTAGGTAAATAAATGGAAATTGTCACAGATTTGACTTATTTTGGTAAATAAAGTTAAATATATTGCTAAACATAGCTACTTGGATCAGGGTAAATTACATCCCTTTTAAATTCATTTTGAGGGCCACGAGGGGAGCCCAGCACACTAAATTTTATTAAGAAAAATCTTTTTAAAAGAAAAATTTGCTAGAAATGTTCCCCTCCCCTTCCTCCTCCTTGAGGGTATGGTGGGCAGTCTAACTGTATTTGGAGGGGCCTTGGGCTATTAAGTCTCAGGAAAGCCTCTTTTTTCATAATTAGAATGTAAAACAGACGTCTTTATGGCCATAAGACATCACTCTCAGTTGCCTTTACCTGACTTAGAAATCTGTTGAATCCAGAGGGACAGAAATGTAGATATGTCCATGTTAAATTTATGCCTAAACGAACCAGTATGGAAGTACAATTCTTACTGAGTACTGTATACCAGTTGTATTACAGAAATATCAGCAAGAAACACATTAAATAACTCTGAAGATGTTGCCACTTACTAATAAAGTTTGTTTTATCTTTTTATACAGTTATATTTCTTACTATCAGTATGTGTTATGTTAGAACTGTAGGCCCAGTGTTTTATCAGTTCTTTCCAAGTAGATTTCTGAGACCAGTTGTATATTTAATGTAGAAGAAAAGTGAATTATTACCTTACATTATCAGAGGAGTCCATTTATTGTTTCAGGCCCACTTATCCAACAGAAGAGCTAGAAGAAGAAGCAATAACAGAGGATGATGCTGAACTGACTCTTAATAAAGTAGAAGAAATAATCACAGTACGTGTATATATCATTTTCTGTCGATAGTTTGTTCTTCAAATGTGAGAAGAATCTATTTAACAGTGTAGTTGTATATGTATCTGCTCAAAAGTAAGCCTTATTGAGTTGTGTTGTGTTTTTGTGTTATTATTTTGCATTTTATGTTTTTCAGTTACCTGTATACCACCTGGACAATTCTGATAATTGGGCAGGCTTTAAAGTGTAATAAATAAATAATCTCTTCCAGACGAGAAGAAATAAGATTTCAGTCTTAATGTGAAATTTATCCACTAATCCAAATGTCCTTTTCATTTATGTGCATTTTTGTGAGTTCCTTCTAAAAAAGCAGTGTGGATCTTGGATTATAGTTACATTCATAGTGACCTTGAGAAAGTGGCTGACTATTCTGGATGCCTTGTTAATGTAAAATAATATAGTTGACCTTTTGGGAGTTGAACCATCACATTAGGGGCCCATTCCCACTATGATTTAAACCATTTTGCTGATCAGCTTATATGTGCCTCATTCACACTATCAGACCCAACTGCATTCAGTCTGAGCCGCAATGAGGCAAGGCAAATGCAAAAGAAACACTTTTTTTGAAGACAGATCAAAAAGTGGTTCTTCTGAAAAGAATCGATTAGAAAGTATGTTTAGCAAGTGGGAACGATGGACCTGAATTGCTTCGCACTGGAGGGGAGGGACTAATGGCAGAGGGCTGACAGAAGGTGTAACCCATCTTACCCCTGGTTTTTAGAAAAGCCACCATTTTCCTCCTCAGGACCCATCCTATATTTCAACCTTCTGCCCATGAGGAATTTCAAAACGTCCTCCATTCTGAGTATGACTAGGAAGAATGAATTTATATGCTGTGTTTTTAGCTTTTGGGTGTGTATGTGTGTGATGTCCCCCATTTTTTGCTGGTAGGTCCTCCATTTGGTGATTCCATGTCCTCCTTTGCGGTGAGGGCGTACATCCACCCTGGCCTTGGGCTCCGGGGTCTCTTCAAGGGTTCCTTCCCCACCCACAAAAAAAGCCAAGTCCTGGCGCAACCCTGCCAAGGCCAACCCCTTGGGGAGGAGGAGATCACTTGGAGGTCGCCAGCCCCAGCTTGAATGGCAATGAAATGAAATGAAATGAAATTTTATTTATATACCGCCGTTCCCATGATCACGGCGGTTTACAACAAATAAAATACTATACAGTACAATGCAATTTACAAGCAGCATAAAAAGCAAATACTACAATACAAAGATAAAAATACAACAATGGCATAGCATTACATATTTCAAGCACAGCATAATAACAAATAACAATGCACTTCACTACAGGACAGCAATACAATTCAATACAAGATAAAAATCTATACATGTCTCAGAACAACCAATATTACATAACAGCAATAACATATCCAAACAGTATAAGCCCAGCATTACTAACCAAACCCCACCCCTCCAAAAAACGCTGCTCCAGCAGCGGAGAGAAGTCCTCTTGGGCCGCTGCCCTGATGGAGGAGGGCGAGCGGCGGCGTCTCTGGTGGGGAGGCCGGGAGCCGGCTTTATGGGGCCGCTCTCACCGGCCCCCGCCCCAAAAAGCACTGCCCAGCAGCGGAGAGAGTCCTCTTGGGCCGCTGCCCTGATGGAGGAGGCGAGCGGCGGCGTCTCTGTGGGGAGGCCGGGAGCCGGCTTATGGGGGCCGCTCTCACCAGCCCCGCCCCTCCAAAAAAACGCTGCTCCAGCGGCGGAGAGAAGTCCTCTTGGCCGCTGCCCTGATGGAGGAGGGCGAGCGGCGGCGTCTCGGGGTTGGGGAGGCCGGGAGCCGCTTTAGGGGGCCGCTCTCACCGGCCCCGCCCCCCCAAAAACGCTGCTCCAGCGGCGGACAGAAGTCCTCTTGGGCCGCTGCCCTGATGGAGGAGGGCGAGCGGCGCGTCTATGGTGGGGAGGCCGGGAGCCGGCTTTATGGGGCCGCTCTCACCAGCCCCGCCCCTCCAAAAAGGAGAGGCACCCCTCAACCCAGACCCATCAAACCCATGAGGAGCCCTGGCCACCAAGGGATCCAGGGTACAAATCCCCGCTTAGCTAGGGACACCCACTCTGTGAGCTCTGGGTGCTTATAGAATCCAACACCACAGGCCTAATAGCCACTTACCCCTGAGTTACTTTGCAATAGAGGGATTTACATCTGAGTAGAAAGCCAGCACAGGACCCAAGGTTTAAATCTCTGCTTAGCTAGGGAAATCGCCTCTGTGAGCAATTGGTTCCTATTATACACACACACACACACACACACACACACGGGCAGAAAAGTATTTAGTCAGCCACCAGTTGTGCAAGTTCTCCCACTTAAAAAGATGAGAGAGGCCTGTAATTGACATCATAGGTAGACCTCAACTATGAGAGACAAAATGAGAAAACAAATCCACACAATCACATTGTCTTGATTTTTAAAGACTTTATTTGCAAATTATGGTGGAAAATAAGTATTTGGTCACTATCAAAAGTTCATCTCAATACTTTTTTATATATCCTTTGTTGGCAATGACAGAGGTCAAATGTTTCCTGTAAATCTTCACAAGGTTGGCACACACTGTTGCTGGTATGTTGGCCCATTCCTCCTTGCAGATCTCCTCTAGAGCAGTGATTTTTGGGGCTGTCGCTGGGCAACACGGACTTTCAACTCCCTCCAAAGGTTTTCTATGGGGTTGAGATCTGGAGACTGGCTAGGCCACTCCAGGACCTTGAAATGCTTCTTATGAAGCCACTCCTTCGTTGCCCGGGCGGTGTGTTTGGGATCATTGTCATATTGAAAGACCCAGCCACATTTCATCTTCAATGCCCTTGCTGATGGAAGGAGGTTTGCACTCAAAATCTCACGATACATGGTCCCATTCATTCTTTCCGGTACACGGATCAGTCGTCCTGGTCCCTTTGCATAGAAACAGCCCCAAAGCATGATGTTGCCACCCCCATGCTTCACAGTAGGTATGGTGTTCTTTGGATGCAACTCAGCATTCTCTCTCCTCCAAACACGACGAGTTGTGTTTCTACCAAACAGTTCTACTTTGGTTTCATATGACCATATGACATTCTCCCAATCCTCTTCTGGATCATCCAAATGCTCTCTAGCAAATTTCAGACGGGCCTGGACATGTACTGGCTTAAGCAGGGGGACACGTCTGGCACTGCAGGATCTGAGACCCTGGCGGCATAGCGTGGTACTGATGGTAGCCTTTGTTATGTTGGTCCCAGCTCTCTGCAGGTCATTCACTAGGTCCCCCCATGTGGTTCTGGGATTTTTGCTCACCATCCTTGTGATCATTTTGATTCCACAGGGTGAGAGCTTGTGTGGAGCCAACTAGTGGGTTTTTATGCTGGAGCCCTCCTCTGCACTTACTTGAATAACAATCCCCCATGATAGGGTTTGCTTTGTGTGTGTGTGGGTTGTGTGCCTTTAAGTTGTTTCAGACTTACAGCGATCCTAAAGTACCACAGGTCGCTGCCTCCCCCCCCCTTCCATCGCTCCCCAAAAGCTACTCAGTGGGATCCGCCGGTGCCTCCCTTGGCTTCCTCACTGCCAGGGCTGTTGGACATTCCCCCCAGTCCAATCCCAGAGCCCCCAGACTCCCTGATCCCTGGGAGGCTTGGGAGCTCCGGAGCCATGGGGATGCTGCCCAGGTTGGCACTGATGATGCATAGATGTGCTTCATATGATTGACATTTTTTTAAAATAAAAAAGACTGGCTAGTGTGTATGACAAGTGTGTCAAAAAAAGACACGAATGCATGGAATTCTTGAAATAATTAGCTTCCATGGTGGGACCTACTCATCGGTACAGAGTTCAGAGATCTGGTGTCAATGCGACTCGCAAAGCGATTTAAACACGAGTGGGAATGAGGCCAAAAAATCAGTTAGGCCTCTCTGTATATACAGCTGAATGGTTGCTTTGGGTAATAGAATAATAAATAATAATAATAAATTTTTTATTTTTATACCGCCCTTCCATAGATCAGGGCGGTTGACAGCAAAATATCAAACAACATATACATCAGGGTTACAAACAATTACATACAAACAGAATAAAACCCCCGTTAGCCAGTCCTCTTTGCCACAGAAGAGGAAGGGAGGCCCACTGGACTTTAATCGGGGAATGCAAGCTGAAATAGAAAGGTTTTTAGGTCCTTTCTAAATTGGGCCAGGGAGGTGGCCGAGCGGAGCTCTGTGGGCAGCGTGTTCCAAAGGGCTGGGGCGGCAATGGAAAATGTCTTCCTCGCGGTGGAGGTCAACCTAGCCCCTGGCACCTTAAGTAGTTGCTGCCCAGATATTCTGAGGGTGCGGGACGGAATGTACGGGGAGAGGCAGTCCTTCAGGTATCCTGGGCCCAAGCCATTTAGGGCTTTATAGGTCATCACCAACACCTTATATTGTGCCCGGAAACGAATAGGCAGCCAATGCAGATCTTTAAGCACCGGTGTAATATGGCTGGCCCTGGAAGTTCCAGTGACCAGCCTGGCTGCCATATTCTGTACCATTTGTAGCTTCCGGGTTTGGTATAAGGGTTGCCCCATGTAGAGTGCGTTGCAGAAATCCAATCTCGAGGTTACCAGAGCATGTACTACCGTTTCAAGGTCCCTCTGGGCCAGGTATGGGCGCAGCTGGCGAATAAGTCGAAGCTGATAACAGGTGTTCTTGACCGTCGCATTCACCTGAGCAGTCAGGTGAAGCGACGAGTCAAGAAGCACCCCCAGACTGCGCACAGAGTCCTTCACAGGGAGCGTGACCCCGTTCAGGACAGGTGGAACTGCCACCATTCCTGGACCAGGGGAACCTATCACAAGTACCTCCGTTTTCTCTGGATTCAGCTTGAGTCGGTTTTCCCTCATCCAGCCCATTACTGACTCCAGACAGGCCACGAGAGGAGAGACACCATCCCCGGTCACTGCATCAGTCGGAGACATAGAGAAAATTATTTGGGTGTCATCAGCGTATTGATAACCCCGCGCCCCATGTCTCTGGATGATCTCTCCCAGCGGTTTCATGTAAATGTTAAATAGCATGGGAGACAGAATGGCTCCTTGAGGGACCCCAGTTATAAGGGCCCTCTCATCGGAGCACACGTCTCCCAGCTGCACCATCTGGGACCTCCCAGAGAGGTAGGACCGGAACCACTGGAGCGCAGTGCCCCCCGATTCCCACCTCTGCCAGGCGTCCCAGAAGGATACCATGGTCTATGGTATCGAAAGCCGCTGAGATGTCCAAGAGCACCAACAGGGACACGCTTCCCCTGTCGATGCCCAGACGGAGATCATCGACCAAGGCGACCATGGCCATCTCAACCCCGTAACCCGCCCGGAAGCCAGTTTGAAATGGGTCCAGATAATCCGTTTCATCCAAGACCGCCTGAAGCTGGATTGCAACCGCCCTCTCGATCACCTTCCCCAAAAATGGCAGCAGCGAAACTGGCCGATAATTGTTATGTACCAGGGGGTCGAGGGAGGGCTTTTTAAATAAAGGTTTTACTATGGCCAATTTTAGTTCAGATGGAAATTGCCCTTCCCTCAAAGATGTGTTAATAATCCGGCGTAGCAATAAAGTTACCGCCGGTCCCCCCTGGGCCGCTAGCCATGAGGGACAGGGATCGAGAGAGCAAGTTGTTTTCCGAACACTTCCGAGGATCTTGTCCACATCATCGGTACTTACCAACTCAAACCGATCCAGTTTAATGGAGTCCACGGAGGCTCTGGACGCCTCTACTCTAGGTTCTGCTTGAATGTTGGTGTTAAGACCTTCGCTTATCCGAGAGGTTTTATCCACGAAGAAGTTATTAAATTGGTTGCAGCAGGCCTTAGAAGGTTCAAGGATCTGGTTCGGGGCAGGAGGGAGCTGAGTTAGCTCCCTCACCACCCTGAACAACTCTGCTGGACGCGACTCCGCGGACGCGACACGAGCACCATAGAACGAGTTCTTAGCTGCTCGTATCGCCTCTCCGTAGTCCTCTAACAGTTGGTCTAGGAGAGCCTTGTCATCTAAGCGAAGGTGTTTCCGCCAACGGCACTCTAGCCGTCGCAGTTCCCGCTTCCTCGCCCGGGGATCTTCCGTATACCAGGGCTTACGTTTGGAAGCGGGCCTGAGAGGGTGCTTGGGAGCGATACTGTGTATAGCCCTAGAGAGACCGGTATTCCAAATACAAGTCAGGGCATCAACAGAGTCGCCGTCACTTCCAACCATGTACCCCTCTAAAGCTTCCTGGAACCTTTTGGGTTCCATCAGCCTTCGAGGGTGGACCATCCTAACAGGTCCGCCACCCCCGGGGGGGATCTGGGTAGAGACCTTGATTTTTGCCTCCACTAGGAAATGATCCGTCCATGACAGGGGGGAAACATTAGTTATTTCCGCCCACGGATTTTCCGCATCCGAACAGAAGACCAAATCAAGAGTATTACCCGCACAGTGCGTAGGACCCTGTATCAGCTGGGACAGGCCCATGGCCGCCATGGTATCCATGAATTCCCGAGCCGCACCGGGTGGAACATAGCTGGCCGTGAGGGAGATGTTGAAGTCACCCAGGACAAGTAGCCTGGGTGTCTCCAGCATCAGCTCAGCGACCAGCTGTGTCAGCTCGTTAAGGGAGTCCGCTAGCGCACGGGGTGGCCGATACACTAACAGAATCCCCAGACTGTCCCTAGCCTTTAGGGTCAGGTAAATACACTCAATATAGGATGTCTGTCGGATGTGGTTCCTGGTGAGGGACAAGGTGTTCCTATGTATCAAGGCCACACCCCCTCCCCGCCCACCTAACCTGGGCTGGTCCTTCACCGAGAACCCAGCGGCAGGCTGAGCCCACACAGCATCTCCTTCAGGCCCAAGCCAGGTCTCGGTAATGCAAGCCAGGTCACAATTACTGTCCTCCAATAGATCGTGGAGGATGTGGGACTTGTTGTTAATCGACCTGGCATTGCACAGGAGCAGCGACAGGGTTTGTGGCACGGTTGGAGTGACCCTCAGGTCCCTTAGGTTGGGAGGGGGACAGGAAGGGGAGATAGATATGAATAGCCTGTACGAAATTAAACTCTGGGTGAATCAACCCATTTTTAAATGTTTTCATTTTAAAAAAAAACCTTCTTGCAACTTGAAACCAACTGCCTCTGAATTGGATATTACAGGATTCTTTTTTTCAAGCATAAGGACATTCAAAAATGTATCCCTCCCTCACCAGCAGTATGAAGTGTTTTGGTGTCCTCTTCTATTTCCTCTGTCCAAGTGTAGACTCAGCCTTTACCACAGGACGTGAAGTGCATTACAACAATCTCTGCTTCTCCAGATGCTCTAGAAATCCTAGCCAATATGGTCAGTGCTTGAATTCTGGGAACTGATATCCCAAACAAACCACTAGAGGATCAGAATTTGAGAACCACTGCAATACACTATAGTACAGTTGACTTCCAACTGGCTTTTGCTTAGTCAGTGTTGAACTTGGATAAAGAATATTATTACCTCTATGCAGTAAATGTTAAAAATCTGGTTTAAATTGTCACAAATCCAAGGGCAGTGGAGTAGATACTTTGGTTCTTTGAACAAATGTTAGTTGATGAAAAGAAAACTGCTGACATGGCTGGTAGCAATTCCTGATAATGTAGCAGCAATTCTACAGCTGTCACAATCATTTGCTGCATGCAGCAGCCGTTGCTTCCCATAGTTCATGGTAGCTTGGCATTGATTTGTATGGTCTGGGGTATCCAGGATTATATGTAGATGTCTTAATACGAAGTGCTATATTAATGTAAGGAAGAACAAAGCCTTGTGGTATTGATACTAAAGGACTGAAGGTTACAAAAAGCTCTATAATGCTCAGTGTTGACATTATAATAGACTTCTTTAATGTACTTTGGTAAAAATAGATGGTTGTGATATTTTCAGAAAACTGTTTCTGAATCATGCATCATTTTCCACGTCTTACTAGACCATATTTTATATCTTTTTAAGGAAGAAGAGACAGACAATGAGGAAAACTACATTGATCTGAATGTTTTAAAGGCACAGACTTACAAATCAGTAAGTAATTTCTTCTCCAGTTAGCCATGTATTATGTATGGCTTCTGCTTCTGCTGTGCTGTCTACTACAACTTCGCAAACTTGTGGAGGACCCACCAGTCATAAGGCTGAGAGAACAGAGTGGGGAACACAGACATCTATAGTAGGGAAGAATAGAGGGGAAAGTGGGAGAAGAATTCTGTTATGAACCTTTGGATGCAAGCCTCTGAATGATATGCCATAAATTCTACATCACCTCTAGGAGATATGAACTAGTCATTGTGGCTTAACCTTATTGTGGCAAGATTAGCAATTGAGGCTTGATTTAATCATGGGACTGGAATTCTTTTATGCATAATGAATTGATGCAGTTAACTACAATTACTCTCCTCTCTCTTTTTGACTGTATCAAGAAGGTATCTACACATTTTTATACCTGTCTACAGATCAAATCTTCCTTATAGTGACCTATTGACCATTACTTTCCATGTGTATTTGTGTTGTAGTAATAGGAAAGCTAATCTTGGAGATTTCTTCATGTTTATTGTTATTATTATTGCTATTATTATTATTATTATTATTATTATTATTATTATTATTATTATTCTGCCTTCCGTCCGGTTCAGGGACTCAAAGTGGCTTACAGGTACTCAAGTTTTTTTTTCTTCCATGCTATTCTAAAGTAGTTAAAAATGTTAGTTCACTCCCCATTTGCACTTGCATATACACTTCATCTTCTGCAGTTGGGCCGGTACAGCAGGTTTTATAACTGGTGTAAGAAGTGTTTATGCTATATGACATCACTTAATAGTGTAGTTTGATTGTTCATTGATATGTCAAATATACATTTTTTGATAGGACATGATTGAATCAAAGCAAGAAGAGATTTTAGAATCAACAGTAGATGCAGCTGAGTGGAATTTGGAAGTGGAACGGGTTCTTCCACAACTGAAAGTTACAATCAGAACTGATAATAAGGTGGGTTGGATTTATCAATACTGCTATGCTGCTACTATTTAGTAGCACAGCTTCTAGAAGAATTCTGCCTCTTTATGTGCTTAAAGGTCAGAACTATAACCACTATATTAGAAAATCCTTTGAATGCTCATTCCAAATCAGATGAATTTGAGCTCCTTTTTGACTGCAAAATATCATGCTTAAATGTGAAGTGTGATTAAAGCCACTTGACTGACATCAACACTCTTAAAATAGATTAGTACTTACAAATAAAGTACTTGTCTTCCAGCATAAACATGTTTGCACAGTTTTTAAGTATAAAGATCTTAATGAAAGCAGTGCACATGTATGTTCAGATCTATGTGGGTTTAGCCAAGCTTGGAAAGCTTATCTTTGTGTGTACAGTAAATGTAATCATAATGGTATTTTCATTTCACTTTGTCATGTGGAAGAGCCTGGTATCCACTCTTTTTTTGCACCAAATAGTTCTTGCTCTGTACATCTCTTCTAAGTGTACGGAAGTGTTTGACTTCTACTCTGCTTCAACTGCTGTTCTAGATGTCCTCCAATCATTATGTAGATCCCCTACAACATTTTTTTTGCTTCACAAATTCAACTAAAGTCTTTCTCAGCCTTGCTTTCATATGCAGATTCAGTAACGATTTCATATTTTATGTACTCATGCAAGTGTGTACATGCACACACAGACAGAAACAATACCTGTGACTGTATTGTTTATTTGTGTTTGCATAGTCCTTGTTTGTGTCTCTGTAAGTTTCTTTTCTTTTTTGTTCCCTATTTTTCTTCTTCAACACACCATCTTTGGCTGTTATCTTTCAGGTACATTGGTACAGTTGATGACTATTTGACTCCAGTTGTTCTTTACTTTGTCCTGTTTCACTCTGATCCTACACCACCATTATTTAACTGAGCATTTGTACCTGAGGTTTGAATATTGTATTCTGTCACTGCATCTGATGAAGTTGATTGTAAGCCATGAAAGCATTTACTAAAGCTTGTGCATTTGACTCTTAGGTTATCCTGTTAGCCTTATTTTTTCACTTTTACTTATGTCTGCTTAACTACAGTTGGCAGCTGATCTTATTTCTTGTTATTAACTTCCATTTTCCAATTTTCTCCTTACCAACTCTTTCAAGACCCCAACGTCTAGCAGACTGAAAGCTAGTAGGATCTTGAAGGCATTCTGCTACTGCTTTCAAGATCCTACTAGCTTTCAGTCTGCTAGACGTTGGGGCCTTGGAATTATCTTCAGTTGGAATTATCTCCACTCACTTTGTGCATTGTCACATTTTAGCAATCTCTTCAGTATATCTGGAAAATGACCTTGTTTGTAAGCATGCACTGTTAAAGTTTTCATTGCTGCCTTAGTTATCTCAGCTAATGCAGACAAAATAACTGGAGAGATTTCTGTGGAAACCAGCATACAGTAAAACCACCAGATTTTTCAGAGTTCATATTAAACCATCACAAAATTAGCATAGGGGTTAACTTCTGGTTCATGCTCCTTAGAGCCCTAACTCTTCATAACAAGTATTTGAGGTGTTAAACCTGCTTCTTACCTGTAGCATTTCAGACTGCAGTCTAACTTAGAGGGGTTTCAGTGAACATGATTGAATTCTTTTCTGTATGGGAAAAAACCTTACATATAGATAAGTAGATGTTGGAGAATACAGTTCTTGCAGAGTCTTCTGCCTAACATGTAGAGGGTTTCTTTTCAGTTGAAGAATTTTCAGCCTGACACAGGTTTACAACTGCAGTTTGTAAGAACTAGGAACAAAGCTCTCTGCTCATAATATAATTTATTCATATTCTCCTTTGCCCTTCTGCTTCACCTAGGTACATGTAAGTTGTGCAATAGAACATTGGCCAGGATAAGGAAATCTGGGGTCATGTTTCTGTTATACTATGGATGTCACTAGCACTCACCCTTTCTGCTGTGGCAAAGAATTACTCAGCTAAAATTCCACGTTGCAGTTGCAGATGTCATGGGAGGCAAGTCTAAGACATGGGAGTGGTATTCAACTAGCATCTTTCCCTAATAGAACAATTTATGTGATTAGAACAGATTCTCCCTTCAGCAACCCCTCTCATTCCTGAAACCACACCTTTGATGGGGGGGAATGAGGGACTGCAGAGGGGAAGGAATGTTTCCACTGCACAGGCAGAAGTCTTCACATAGCATCGGATGTTGCCAGGTAATTTGAAACTTCTTTATTTTCCTTATGCTGACTAGTAAATTTGGATATCTCCTATACTAGTTTGGTTTACCTGGTCACTTGCAGCTGAAGTTTGCTTGTGTGAAATCATTTTGTATTATCTGAAAAAGCCTTCCTTAATCTTGGCCTGATCTTTTCCTTCTTAGACCTTTAGAAACATATGGTTGCAATTATCAGTGTTCAAAGTACCTCAGAGTCTGTCAGTGCTGAACTTGAACTGTAATGTTGTAACAGTGGTAATGGGCACAGAGGTTTTGATTAATTAGTAAATGAGTTCACATCCTGTTTTTATGTTCTAGAAGAAGAAGAGAGTGGAATTAGAATCAATATTAGTGCCCGGAGCAGTCTGTTATAATTATCTCTGGAGCAAGAATATTTACAAGCAAATAACTAGTTACAAGCATCCATTGGCAGTGATGTCCAGCATTTTATTTAAGAGCACACATGTCACAGGATTTTAGATGATATCATTTTAATGCAGCAACCTTAGGTTTAAAACATGTCACCTTGTATAGATACGCTGTAAACTTGACTGTTTATCCAGATATGAAAAAAAATCATTTTGTGTGTAACTCCCTTTTAAAATTTAAATTATAGGACTGGCGTATCCATGTAGATCAAATGCATCAGCACCAAGATGGAATTGAATCTGCTTTAAAAGATACCAGGGTAAGTCTGTGATAATGCCTTAGTAATTGAAATGTAGTGGGATTTTGATGATTTTGTGGTAGTTCAGAGTTTTCTTACTAGAGGCCTTTTTCTCTTTGTGGTCTCTTTTATAAGTGCATGTGAATCACTTGCTATCAAATCTACTGGCATTGTGTGATATCTGCTTGGGGTTTTTTTTTTTGTTTGTTTGTTTGTTTGTTTTTTTGGCTTCTGTAAGGAAATAATAATGACCTTCTGTTCCTTGCAGCAGGAATTTTCAAGTCCTCTGGCACTGGTCTTCCACAGGAGTTTCTTAGGCAATTCCCCCTACCCATGTTGTTTCTATGAAACATCTTGCTTTTTTTGTAAGCTGTGTTTTCTGTGCCTCTGGCACTCCTTTTATACAGTAGAGGTTTGGGGGAAAGCTTCTAGAAGTAATTGAGTGCAGAGATCAAAGCTTCACATGGAAGTGTTGTTTACAAAGAAGTTTTTTTTCCTGATCTTGATCCCCTTTTTCCTTTTGAAAAGGGGAGTTTTAGCTAGTGATGGCAAAACAGTTCCAGGCCTCAGACATGAAGACAGCCAGCTGCCATTGACATTTCAAATGTCAAAGTTGTAGGGTGCTTTTTAATGTCCAAAGTTTCAGCATTTGTAATGAGCAAATGGTTAACTCTTATTCTATGACGCAGGCAGGTACAAGATTCACAGTTTTTCTAACAGTGTTCAGTTGGTGCACCAAATTGGAAAAAAACCCACCAGATATGAATGAGAATTGAGAGTAAGAAATGACAGAAAGAATTTGAATTGCACAGATTATTCAGTGATGACTATTTGCCACAAAGGTGGATTAGTTTCCATTAAAAATAAATCTTATCGCTAAAAAACTGAACATATATTCCATTACACTCGGCCCTCCTTATCCGTGTATTTTTTAATCCACAAATTCAAGCATCCACGGCTTGAAAATATTCCAGAAAAAGTATAAATTCCAAACCTTGATTTTCCATTTAATATAAAGGATATCATTTTGCTCTACCATTATATTTAATGGGACTTGAGCATCCACGGATTTTGTTATCTGTGGGGGATTCTGAAACCAAACCCCAGCAGATAATAAGGGTCCACTGTACAGTGGTACCCCGGGATACGAAATCACCGCGTTACGAAATTTCCGGGATACGAAAAAATTAAATAGAAAAAAACTGTTTCGGGTTACGTTTTTTTTTTCGGCTTACGAAAAAATTTTTGGTGCTTTTCGGCGCTTTTTCGCACGAAATCGCGGCTTTCAGCGCTAGCGGCTATGGCTTTTTCGGCTAGCGAAATCTTTCGGGTTACGAACGGCGCCGCGGAACGAATTATATTCGTAACCCGGGGTACCACTGTACTTTAATTACTTCTGAAAGCAATGTTAGTGAATGTATTAAAGAATGACTGATTCTCTATTCTTAGTCAGAGGCTACATCTGGAGAAGTAATCCAGTTTGACACCACTTTAAGTGCCATGGCTTAATGGTATGGTATGGTATGGAATCTTGAGACTTGTAGTTTGTTTTGGCTCCAGAGCTCTCTGACAGAGAAAGCTAAATATCTCACAAAACTACAGTTCCCAGAATTCCATAGTATGGAGCCATGGCAGTTAAAATGGTGTCAAACTGGATTATTTCTGTAGTATGGATGCAGCCTTGGTCAGTGTCCACAGATTATTCATCTATGAATTCAAGCATCCATGGCTTGAAAATATTTTTTAAAACTTCTAAAAAATAAACCTTGATTTTTCAGTTTTATATAAGCCATTTACTATGCCACTGTATTTAATGGGATGGGCATCCATGGATTTTGGTATCCATGGGAGGTCCTGGAACCAAAATCCAGCAGATACCAGGGGCCCACTCTACATTTAGATATTTGCATACACAATTTTAAATAAGAAGAAAAATGGTATAGTCACTATTTTAAGACTTTTGGGTCTAGCTTTGAGTGACCAGTTGAAATTATTCCCAGTACACTACTTTAGTCACCTTACTTGGATCTAAACAGTTGTCCAATTAGTTGGGTTTGCATGTTATGCTTGTATTTCTTTAACAGTATATGTTGCCTCACTCCACTGTTGCACAGCAAGCTAGTCTTGAAATGAGGAGAACTTTCAAAAGCTATTTGGATGTGGCTCACAGTCAGATGCTCAAAAGAAAAGCAGTCAACAGTCCCACTGGGATTTCAGCCAGACCTCAGTTGTGGCTGACTTGTGTAAAACTTTTAACAGGGCTACCTTGACAAACTTCATAATGAAATCAGCAGAACTCTGGAAAAGGTTAGCAGTCGAGAAAAGTACATCAACAACCAGCTAGAGCATTTGGTTCAAGAATATCGTTCTGCACAAGCCCTTCTGAGTGAGGTAACATTGATTATTTGGGAGTCTTGTCAAGAGACTATAATTGTGGCTCTTCTTTTATTAAAATTGTACACTTTTGCTGTTAAACTCAAACTGTAACAGTTAGTTTTATTATACAAAAGATAGAAGACTTAAAAAACATGGCTTACATCCTATATATTATAGACTAGAGTTCTTTATTTTTTTTCCCATAGTAAAGTATTTTTTTTCTTTCACAGGCCAAAGAGAAATACCAACAAGGAAGTGGAGGTGTGACAGAGAGGACTAGAAACTTGTCAGAGGTAGAACTTTGGTCTTTAGTATTTAATAGTTTGTGTATTTGCAGTAGTTTTCATGGCATGGCATGGCATAAGTTGACAGGGGTCTTTATGGCACTTTAGTTTTGCATTTAGCCTGTACATGTCTAGTCCAAAGGAAACTGGGTTTGCTTTCAGGTAGAATTGGTGTTCTACAAATTGTATGTTTTGACATCCTGAACAGTCTTGAAGGTGAAACTTCTAAATTCTGGTTATTCTGCCAGTTCTCTACTTTGATTCACTGAAGTGTTAGTTAAATGATTTAAGTAATTCCTGCATCTCTAAGATTGTTCAGAATAAATGAGTTAATGTTCTTTCTTTTCAAAGAACTTTTACATGTGTTAAGCTTTATTGGTTATTTTTCATAAGATTATTAATACTAAATGACAAGACTGCATAACTTTGCATGATGAGATTACCAGGCAAGGCTACTGGTGAGTGTTTTATCATTGCCAAATACAAATAAATAATGGAACTTGTTCCCAATAATCCAGTTTGCATTCTGGATGATCCTGAACATGAACAAGGTGGTCACTTTGTCTTGCCTGCACTTCATTCTAGACAGAGTAAGGAAATGGAAGATATGAAACTATTTCTCAACCAGAACAGTTGGGAGGATATTAAGGCACAAGAATGCTGTTCAAGAATTCCAATACCAAGTAGCTTGGTTGATTATCTGTGTGTGTGATTCTGACTAACCATCACCACTCCTGCCATGACTTTTTGGATGACCATTATACTTATTTGTTCTTGTCTTAATGAATCCTTTACTCTTATATATTGTGGAACAAGTGAGGGAGAAATTAGTTCAGCGAGAAACCAATCCCACCAAGATGGAATTGATTGATTATGCTGCTGTTGACGGTGACAGTCTGCAAATTCATAGAATATTTTAATTGATCATTTAGGACTTAATGTGGGTGCTGTTTATTTTTAACACTAATAGTAGTGTTAAAAGTAAAAGTTGATTTAGTTCAAGGCATGTCCTGGGGAAAAATGTAATTACCTTATTTCTCAAAATGGGAAGATAGCAGATATGTTTTTATTGAGTTGTTCTTTTGAAAAAAGTATATGAATTTCAAAATAAATAAAAGGCCCTTGCACAAGCTACATACCGTTCTTTGATTTGAAAGTGAGAGTCTAGCTTCTAGTGCCAGAACTGTAGTTTGTGAGACTTTGTAGATGTATGTGTGTATGTATGTATATTGGTATTTATATCTCATCTACTAAAGCAAGTTCTTAGGTGTGTTTATGATACATTTAGAGTGAGCCAAAACAAATGAGAGTTATTAGGAAAGACAATAGTTTATACAAGGTTAACAAGGCCTCAGATATTTTGGATGTTATTTTACTTATTAATCTGCCTTGGCAGATCATAAACAAAATGGCTGCTGTAAAGTTCCTCATTGTGGTGGTGATAGGTGCAGAAAAGAAAAACAACACGTGAAGCAAAGGCAGCCTCCTCCCTCCCTCCTCCTCCCGTCTCTTGCATTTTTGGCTTCTGGTAGCAGACACAAGAGGCACTATTGGAGTAAAAGTGTTTTCTTGCTCCTCTGATGTTAAGATAACCATCTAGATCTTTAGGCCATAAAAGGTCTAGGAGGAGAATGCCCCTGGCCAAGAAATGGCTGTCAGAAGAGTCATTTAACTTAATCTTTCTTCTAGCTAAGCAGAGGTTCTGTATCCATGGAAGTGTTATTGATTGTTGTTGGCTACTGATGGGAGGGATAAGAGGTACAGAGAAAGGAAATTTTAGCTATGGTCCATTCTATTCCTTGCAGCTTCTCAAAACACTGGGCAATAAAAATAAATTATTTGTATTCCTCCTCCCTGAGCCCATTCCTATATGTACAGAGGTTTCATTACAGAGGGCTGTAGGGATCTGTTGGACTCCCAGAGTAATTTTAGCCTATTGGATTAATTCTGCTCCAGATTGCTTTTACCTTGACACAGGTAACACTTTCACACTGCAAGTATGCAACCTTATTTCCTGTTAAAATACTATTTTGGTTTGGCACCTTGTTATAGGCTTTTGGGATGCATTGTGTCCCTTTTCTTATTAAAATAAGACCACTGTGAGTCTTCTGTCTGCCCCATGGCTTCTTAATAAGTCCAGTAACAGTAGGTATTACTGGGTGTATGATTTTGAAATATGCTACTGATAAAATCTATTTTTAATGTCACATTGTGGCAATTTTGAAACCAGTCATTAAGTTGAATTTCATCTAGGACTTTTAAAGAGGTATATTGGACCTCAATAGCAAACAGACAGATGCAGTCATTAAATCTTAAATATCTGTACCATTCAGAATTATAACTGTCTCTTTGGCTATAGTAGATTTTACAAATAACCTGTTTATTTTTCTCTAAGATTACTGAAGAGTTAGAGAAGGTAAAGCAGGAAATGGAAGAAAAGGGAAGCAGCATGACTGATGGTGGTAAGCTTATTCTTGATGTACTTTCTCAGATAAACTCTCATTTTTAGCTAGTTTTCCAGATCTATAGCAAAATCCCAGCAGTAGAAAAAAGAAAACCAAAAGGAGTAGCTAACATACAGTTGGAGTCAGTGTTCTCTCAAGGCATAGAACCATGTCCCATGTCTCTAATTGTATCTTGGGTCTTTCCTAAAATAGGGAACTATTCTTGAGCATTTTCTACAACTGAGTCAGCCAGAAGTATCTTTTGGCTGGTTAAAAAAATCCATCTATGTAATGTCTGTTCTGAATTAATTCCATTTTAAAATCCTAATAAGTGTAGCCCTTAGCTGGACTGAAGAGTGCATTATTGGGGGAGAGGGGTTTTCTATGCAATCTACCTGTAATCCTTTGAGATGTGTTAGGCTGTTGTAATAATGGGTACTTGAAGAAATGGATGGAATTTGTACTGTCGTAGACTAAAATGTGCAGAATTTTGTTTTGAGTTGTTTTTTCACCAAATATAAAATTTCATATTATCATAAGTACTGAAGAGGTTTGAGCATTTTAATGCATATCTTCAGATTCAAAATGTCATGAAGGTGATAGAGTATATCCTAATTTTAAAATAGCTTTTATGAATCTATAAAATCATGTCTCCAGAGTATTGTCATTCTTTTGTTCATTTAGCTCTCCCGATTAGCAGAGGGAGTGAATTATGAAGAAAAAATAATACCTTTCTTTGTATGGCAGAGTGACAGAAAAATGTACCATTTTGCATTTTCCTTTTTAACAGCTCCTTTAGTAAAGATTAAACAAGCTTTAACCAAACTGAAGCAAGAAACTATTCAGATGGACATACGAATTGGCGTAGTGGAACACACGTTGCTTCAATCAAAGCTGAAAGAAAAATCAAACATGACTAGAGATATGCATGCTACTATAATTCCAGATTCTTCCATTGTTGGTACCTATTAAATTTCCTTGTTGCTTAGTTTTTTAATGCTATGCAAATCATTTTGAGACATATATATGTATATATAGTACACTATGTATGTCATTTTACAAGGCCATTAATTCTGTTTGAATAAACGTAGTAGTGTTATATTTGTGTCAGTATGATTTATTATACAGTTTTCAGGAAAAGAAAGTATTAATAAAATTTCATTAACAGGCTCCTGGTTTGTTAAATCAAAGGGTTTGGAAGGAATGTATGAGAATGATTAGAAAGAAAAGTTCTGTTACAGAAATGGATATTGCACAGATACAGCTTCCAGTATGAATCCTATGGGGATTGGCACCCAATATCTTTCACAGGTTTAGCTCAGAACTTGTCAAGATTATAAGGCCAGGAACTATATCTGACTATACATATCCCTCTCATGTTACTTTCCTCACACAGCAGAATGAACCATCTTCCTCGCTAGGAACTTTATGCCCTCATTAGGGAAACGGGACTGATTTAGCAGTAGCTGCTACTGAATACCTAAACATTAGCCATTTCTCTTTCTCTTAAATTAGTAGCTCATGTGTAAAGGAGTGGAGAGAGTGTGATGCAGTACATTGCATTAGAGTATTCCAGTGGAATATGTGATATGCAATTTGCTGGCAGGCAAGAGTGGGCAGGAGGTTTGCAGCCAAAGAATGGGTGTGGCATCCTGTGACCTGGTTGACAAGGATGTCTGTGCTGGCTAGATGAGTCACATTTGGGCACATGAAATGATTTGGGAGGGCAAACAGTAGTGGTTCAGAAGGTGCCTTTAGAACTGAACAGGATGCTTAGTCTAAGGAGAGTAGGATTGAGCCCATGAGGGGGCAGCAATGATATAGGTGAAGGGATTTATGTTTGCAAGACAGAAGGCTGGCCATCACGAGGAATAGATTGAGAGCTTTTTCTTTTTTAAAAGTCAGATGTGGCTGTGCTGAACTTCTGTGGAAATTTCTGTTGCTGTATGTCTTCAAGTCATTTCTGACCTATGGCAGTCCTAAGGTTTTCACTGTTTCCTTGGCAGAATTGTTCAGAGGTGATTGCCCTTGCTTTCTGAAGCTGAGATCTTGACTTGCCCAGGGTCATCCAGTGTGTTTCTATGGCTGGGGATTCAAAGCCTGGTCTACAGCCAAACCACTACACTATTTTATTTATTTGTTTAGAGTATTTATACCCCCGCTCTTCAGCCACAAAGAGTCTCAGAGCATTTTATAGATTGTTAATTTCACAGTTCGCTGCCCTCAGGCTTACAATGTGAAAAGACATGACACAAAAGGAGAAGGGAATGGCAGTGGCAAAGGGGATCAAGTCCAGCAGATACTGTTATTTCTTCTCCCTCCAAGGCCAGGATGGTAGCAGTTACGCTACACTGGATCTCAACAAAACGACTTCTACTTATAGATAAAATTTAAAATGTAACTGTTTGGAAATGGTTTATTTTATTTACCTCTCAGTAATAAGGCCTCACTGCCATTTAAAGTCTAAGGTTGTGTCCTTTTGGGTCAGTTCTACGCACAGTCTACTCTTCATTATGACCAGAATGTAGGATAACTTAGTCTATAAGAGGAACCTATTACCATAAAACTTCATCCTTTGGATGCCTCCCTGAGTTCATCCCTCATATCAAGATTGTCTTGAGTGTGTTTTTATGAGTGCAACACTTTGTTCTCAGTGGCCTGTTACAGACTGTCAAAATAAAACTGCTTCAGGTCTCTTTGAAGGTATGCTGTTTAAATGATGCATGCACCCTAAGAATCCAGAAGCTGCACCAAAGCTGCACTCCAGTGCTTAGGAATGGAGTGTGGCTTTGGCGCGACCTCTGGACTCTTAGGACCCATGCATCATTTAAATAGCATACCTCCAAAGAGACCCAAAGCAGCTTTATTTTGGCAGTCTGTAACAGGCCAGTATTACATTACTTTGAGGAGTGTCAGTTACACGCAGTTCTGCAGAAGTATCTGTCCCCTTTGAGCCTTCTAGTTTAGCATCCCCTCCTTGGACATAGAGAGTGACATCATTCACAGTATTCCCTTCCCACATCTTCCTGGAAAGTTTGCATATAGAGATGACTTTATTCCTCCTGATGACCCGCCCACCCCGCTTCTCTTGTATTCTGCCAGATTTCCATTATGCCCACTATGCCACCCTTTCAACCAAGCACTCACAACTCCCCCATTTTGAATTGGAGGCTTATGCAGATTGAGTAGCCCTTACCTGAATTACTTGGGCCCAGAAGAGTTCCATATTTCAGATTTTTTCATATTTTGGAATACCTGTATTTGTATGTGTACATAATGCAATATTCTGGGTATGTGACCCAAGTCTAAACACACATTCATTTATGTTTAATATACATCTTATACATATAGACTGAAGGTTATTTTGTAAAACATTTCAAAAATTTTATTCATGAAACAAAATGTTTGTGTACATTAAAAAGCCATCGGAAAGGAAAGGTGTCACTATCTCAGCTACCCAGGAAAAAAGTTTTGGGTTTTGGAGTATTTTGGAACTCAGGGTGGAGGTTTCAACCTGCAGTATTAGCAGAGAAACACCATACATTGGTCCCCTTCCAAATGTCTTTGAAGTGTTCATTTCGCCAATGTTTTTTTTTATCTGTGAATGGCTTGCATGCCCTACTCTGTAACCTATTTCTACCCCATGGCTGTTTAAGTGATTTAAAAATGGTTTCACCCTAATCCCATAGAAATAATTGTCCTGAATCAGATGTTCCTCTATTGTATGTTGGGTGTGTGTGTGTGTGTATGCAATCCTTCAAGTTGTCTTTTGACTTATGGACCCATAAATTTCACAGTTCTCAGGCAAGCATCCAGGATCAGTCAGGATCTATTGTCTTTGTTATTGTTGTCTGCCTTCATGTTGCTTCTGACTTATGGCAACCCTATCATGGGGTTTCCTTGGCAAGATTTGTTCACAGGAGATTTGCCACTGACTTCCCCTGAGGCTGAGAGTATATGACTTGCAGAGGATCGCCCAGTGGGTTTCATAGCCAAGCAGGAAATTGAACCCCGATTTCTAGAGTCATAGTCCAATGCTGAAACTACCATGCCACACTGGCGCTAATATGTTGCCTTTACCCCACTTTAATATCCACTCCATTACATCAGTGGTATGATTCCATTTTGGATCAAGTGCACCATGACATGTGACATCTTCCAGGCTATTGAAATTATAGGTAGCATTTACAAATTTTGCACCAGGACAGAAACTCACTATGCAGATCTATATGGCAACATCTTTGATAGATGTGGTCCCATCCATGGATTTTCCTCCTCTGAATGACATTCTCCTTCCCACATTTCTTTTTTGTCTGGTATGATTGTTTTTTACATGATGAAGAATCCAGCGGAGCTTTGAAAAGTTGCATGAAGGATTTTGTACACTTTGGTTGGCCAATGTAGGTATTGTGCTTTTATTGATTTTCCATTTTGTTTTATTTTGCTGTATGGTCTGCACAGCTACCCCTTAATATTTTTCATGAGAGCAAAGGAACACTCTTCTCTGAAGTAAGGAACTATTGTTATGTCCCCCAAAGCCTTGTCTGCCAATCTCTCAGCTGCAAGAGCCAGTAGAAAACAAAATTGTTCTCTGAAACTGGAACTCACTATATCAATTACATACCGACAACCTCTGTCGAGTGGGCAGATACTTGTTATGTTTCACACTGTACAATGTACAGAATTACAATACCTAAAGCAGTGATGGTGAACCTATGCCATGCGTGCCGGAAGTGGCACTTGCCGCCATTTCCTCAGGCATGGGGCAAGGGAGGAGACGGAAGAGGCACGTGCATGCCTGTTCCTCCTCCTCCCTGCCTTTTCCTGGCCTCCAGCTGTCCGAGACAGATGGAAGATAGAAAAGGGGACTGGGGAAAAAGAGTCAAGAGGACCATGCTATGATTCCTCCTCACAGCCTTCTCCTGGCCTTCAGCTGCCTCTTAAAGAGAGCTAGAGGCCGGCAAAAAGGCAGGGAGAGGAGGAGCGACCAGCGCATGCCAATTGCTCCCCTCCAGGGACCTTTGCCAGCCTCCAACTGTCTCGAGCTTCCTCCCCACCTACCCTGCCTGCCCTCCAAGTGTCCCCAAACGGGGCATTTGGAGAGCAGGCAAGGTACGTGGAGAGGAAGGCAGGGGGTGTGGCCATTCCTTTTCTTCCTCTTTTACCTTTCCTCCCCCCCAAGGGCTCCAGTGAGCCCTTTGGGGCAAGGAAAGGTCCAGGAAGAAGGGGACTAGGGGCATGCCCATGGCTCCGCCCCCTCACAGCCCTTTGCTGATCCCCACCTGTCTCTGAGAGGCAGCTGGGTGCCAGGAAAAGGGCAGGGGAAGAAGCCCTGCCCAAAGGGTGGAAGCTCCACCCACAGGGTGGGAGCCACGCCCCCTGGGCTGGAAGCCGTGCCCCAGCACGCAGCCCCATCCTGTGGGGGCACAAGCCCCGCCCCCTGGCACACGAATCTGAAAAGGTTCGCCATTACAGCCTTGCTTGTTTTATACCTTCATGGCTCTTTTTCTTTCTTGGGTACCAGGGGCAAGCTGTAACCTGCCCTGCCATGCCCTAAACTCTGGAAGCAATTTTAAACATGTAAATATTGGCTCAAAGTGCCCTCCCAGTCTCTATGGAGTAAGAATGTTTTGTGTCTACCTCCAAAGTCATTTTAGAACAAGGAGACACCTCTTTTTTTGCAATAAGAAGTTGCAATTTTTAAATCCAGTTAAAATTATTTAAAGTTTATTTTGTTTGTTTATTTATGGGCTTTTGCCCAATATACTTGGGGTGTGGGAGGAAACTTGCCGTTCTTTCCCCCCATGGCTGTGTCAGGGCCAGGAGAGGCTTTTTGGCAAGATGAAGTCAACTGGATCTTCTATGTGACTCCTTGATTAAAAAAAGGCCTCTCCTGGGCCTAAACCAGTGATGGCGAACCTATGACACGCGTGCCAGAGGTGGCACTCAGAGCCCTCTCTGTGGGCACATGCACCATCGTCCCAACACAGAGTTCACTAGAGTTTGTCACTAGAAATCCAGAGGGACACGGCACTTTGCGATAAATAAGTGGGTTTTGGGTTGCAGTTTGGGCACTTGGTCTCTAAAAGGTTCTCCATCACTGGCCTAAACAGTCGTAGAGGACACCAAAAGTGGTACAAGGTTTTTCCTTATGCCCCCTGGGAGAAAAGGGGGGCCCTTGGGGACTTCAGAAACATCTTGCATGGGATGCAGTTCACAGCCTACTTTAACTAGAAAGCTAAATTATTTACAATCAAGAAAGAGAAGGGTTGGCTGTTGTACTCTCTTCATCCTGTTAAAACTGCTTCAGTGCTTAAGTCATCTGTCTACTTAATTTCTTATTACCTTGACATTTTGTAGCTGTGTTTTACCTTCTATTTGTAGAAATTTCTCTCCCCACACCACCCCTATACCACCAGGTGCCCTGGGGAAAGGAGTCCACATGGAGGAAGATGGAGAAGGCCAGTGAGGGACATGTCCTTACTCTTTTGCTTCTTCCCCATCAACTACCCTGTGGAAAGAATCCCCCTTTTTATATGTTAATACTTAACCCAGCAGTGTTGTTAATACTTTTGTTGTTTCTTGCAAGCTGCCTTGGAGGGGAAAAATGTATCCTGAAAGGATATAAATCACTGTCATTAAATGAATAAATACATAATAGCATACTTAACTGGGGCTGGGGAGGGAGAGAGTTGCTTCTGTTTTCTAGCATAAATGCTAAAGATCTTCTAAACAGTTTCACTAATAATTCCAGGTCAGCATCCTCATAGCACAGGTGTCAGCAAAGTGCAGCCCTCCAGATGGTGGACTGCAACACCTAGCATTCCTCACCATTGGCTCTGTTGGCAAGGACTGATGGGAGCTGCAGTCTAAAAACACCAAAATAGCCCCATTTCTCCCATCTCTGTTGCAGTAGCAGTTTCAGTATCAGTGAAAGAGGGTGTGAAGCACCTGTAGATGTACAGAATAAACACTCCCTTTTCAGGAAATCATTTCAGGTTTCTTGTGCAACAGAGAGGTGTGACCAAAGCTATTCCAAAGGAGCATCTGAAGCGTTCAGTGCTTAGCATTTTATAATATTGCTTCCTTGAACGATAGCTAGGGTGTTTTCCCACTGACTCATTCTGCTTCCTGGATTGTATGGCATGAGGTTTCTAGGAAAACTGACATCATCCAGCTCCTGTTGCTTTGCTTCGGTTCTTAGGAATTTCAATTTGAATAGATGTCCTGCTCCTGGATGCAGCAAATACTTTGGTTATGCCAGCCCTAAAAGATGCCATTTTCAGTAGAACCAATTCTCTGCTTCAGTGCTTGGGTCATCTCTCTCTCTCATGTAGCTCAGCTGACTTCAGTAGCATTTAAATGGTGCCAAGTGTAGGTCAGCAATGGTTTGGGGCTGTTCACATGACTGATTTCCTGGCTATCACTAAATAAGTTTATTGCACGAAGACTTCCTCATCCATTGATGGATATATTTCACAAGGTGAAAAAGCTGTCTATTGATCATATGTGAAGGCGATTTTGTACAATAAAGTAACTGTTTGGAACTGCAGGATATGGCCTCGGTTCCTTCTGGCCTCACTGGCGGTGTGGTGACAGACCGTGATGAATTGAAGCCTTGGCGTAATGGTAGTATCATTGACATCAGCTGCTCTGAACAAGACTAAGCAATTTATCTGATCAAACACAGTTGGTGTTTTGGTCTTTGGATTAGATAGGATGAAGGAGCCTGCTTGAGACATCAGATTTTGGCAACTGTTAAAGAGCAGCAAATTGTCAATGTTTACATTTTTGCCCATATGAGAGATGCACTTTTTATTTGTTTCTTGCCTTTTAATGGAGATTATTTAAATGATTCCTAGGTTTATGGACAGCTTAATTAGAGTTTTAAAATATTTTTATGCCTTCACATTTTTCAGGTGTATAAATTTTTGCAAGCCATCTTGGCTCTGAGATCCAAAAAGGCAGGATGGTGTCGTCGTCGTCGTCGTCGTCGTCATCATCATCATCATCATCATCATCATCCGATATATGAATATTCTTGGCTGTCCCCAGGTGTGACATGGCAGCCCACAGTGTCATGTGCTGCCTAACAAGTCATTTTACAAATCATTTTATGATTTGTTTCCTCTCTCCCCCCAATGCTTGTAGCAAAATGTCTGCGCATGAGACCAGAATACATGCTAAGTAATTGAATTAATTTCAGGAATTAATTTTCAACCCTTTTTACCCTACCTATTTAAATCCTCCCACTTTCATTCTGCAAACTTCATCATGTTCACTTGTGAGCTCTATTGTTGTATCAGCCTAGTGTTGTTGCCATGTATCTGCATTGAAAAAGGTTGTATTTCACTCCCAGAAAGAGAATTATTAATGAAGAGGAGTTCAAATCTTTTGACAATAAAGAATTCTTGTACGTGGGTACACCTCTCTCTCTTTTTCCTTCTGTCTTAATGGATAGGCATATTCTAAGTGAATTAATTCAAAACTGCTTTCAAAATTAGCTGATTTTTAGAGAAACGGAGGACTTTTTGCAGTTTACACTTGCAAAGCTTTGTATACAAGAACATTTCTTCACTATGAACCCTAGGAATAGAGCAGAGATTTGGATCAAATTATGAAGTACAGGATAGGAACCCTTTGACCATCCAGATGTTCTGCTATGATCTGCTAGCAGCCACAGCATCATGACCAATGGTGGGTTCAAATCATCTGCAAGAACAAAGGTTCCACACTTCTGATTTAACAGTTCCAGCATGCATGCATCCAGAAGTTTCAGCTTCTGCTAGTCATAGAGCATAAAATAAGATGAACAGTGCATCCTTATATGTATCTATATGAAAGTAAGTCCCCTTGAGTTCTTAAATAATAAAAAAGTAGTACTTAACTGTGTGGCTAGGTATTACCTAACTCTGATTTTTGAATGAGATGTTAATTATTCATGGAAACATTATCCCAGAAGTAGGCATGCTCTCCAAGAGGGAAATGTCATGAAAGAATTTGGTACGTGTTGGAAAGCATGACAAGTCTCTTTGCAACAGCTGAGCTTCCCACCAGCTGTGTTGACCAAAACTAAGCCATGGTGATGCTAGTCTCCGCTGTCCAAAATTATACATCAGTTTTTTTAAAAAAGCACACACTTGTGTCTTGTGGCACCTTGGACTAATAAATCTATTATGGATTTTTATTTATTTATTTATTTTTGCTAGACTACTGTTGCTTATGCCATAAGCATAATCGTTAGAAGTGCCACAAAACAGTCCTTGTGGTATTCACAGCAATAAACAAGTACAATTTCTGTATCGGGGGGGGGCAATCAGAATAAAGACAATATTTATGCTGTCTAAATTGTTAAAAAACACAATCATCCCCCTACCCTAAAAAACATTGATGCTAAAAGAAGTGATAGATTATTCAAAAACATACTTTTTGCTCCCAAGGGTTTTCTCATTTTGGTAAAGAATTATTAGAAATACACATCTCTGACAGAGTTGTTGATCTTTGAAGAGCTGTCTGTGTATTTTTAAAATGCTAATTTTGTGATTAGAATGAGATATACAAATTAAGGGCAAGGGCCTCCATGTTGTTATTATTCTGGGTGTCAACTTATTCTCTTCACTGAAGAAGTGGGATGAAAATAGCAAGTGAATGCAAAGGACTGGAAGATGAGAACTTAAAGAGCATCTACAAATACTGGAGGGTAGTTATGCTGCAAGGTCCTGGTGCTTCTTACGGAATGCTTGACACTCGCCTCCTGGTAGTCGTTTTGTCCTTGTTTCCTAGTATTCTCCACAACAAGGAGGTCTAGAAACTTATTTTTAGGTGAAAGATTAGATTCCCAAGATAACACATTTCACCTCATATGCAAAGTGTACAAGAAACCTTTCAGTGTGTATTATTTATTTAGAGACTATATCCATTGCATCATTACAACTGATGATAGATTTCCATATTATCTCCCCATAGGAAAAAGTGGTGGATGCTGTGCTCCCACTCACTTTAGGCAACTTTTTTTTTTATTAAAGCTGCATTCATTGATGCTCCAGCTCTACTTCTCAATCCTATATCGTGAAGGCTTGAAGTCGCTACATGTGCCTTTCACTCAAGTAGACAACAGAGTGGCAATTACATTGTAAAAAGTGTAGGATCCTAATTAGCCTCTTTAGTCAGATTAGCTCTTACTTGGATACATCTTCTAGGGAAGATTCAGATACATCCAGGGGGGAAAAATGAGGAACACAGCAACAGAGGGGATGAAAATCAAGATCTGTCTCACTGAAATATAAACTTTACTGCTGAGAACAACTCCCTCTCCTTTGTGAGATATAGTTTCTTTAGAGATGCAGCTAAAACTGAAAGGAGATGATCTGACCACTGCAGTCGTGTTTGTTCTTATGTCCTTCTGTATAAGGCCTTATGGGTAGAAGATACTCAGAGATCTGACTTGCATCTAGAGTTAAGGTTGTAGGGCTATATTTCTGCCACTGACATCCACTGCCACCACCAGCAAAGAAATTTGGACTAGGAGCCCTGGTGGCGCAGTGGTTAAATGCCTGTACTGCAGCCATTCACTCAAAACCACAAGGTTGCAAGTTCAAGACCAGCAAAAGGGCCCAAGCTCGACTCAGGCTTGCATCCTTCCGAGGTCGCTAAAATGAGTACCCAGACTGTTGGGGGCAAATTAGCTTACTTGCTAATTAGCTTACTTGCTGTTTACCGCTATGATCTCTGGAATAGCGGTATATAAATAAAACAAATTATTATTATTATTATTATTATTATTATTATTATTATTATTATTATTATATTGTTGTAGCATGCCTTCAAGTCTTTTCTGACTTACAGCTTTCCTAAGGTGAACCTATCATGGGGTTTTCTTGGCAAGATTTGTTCAGAAGAGGTTTGCCATTGCCTTCCCCTGAGGCTGAGAGCATATGACTTGCCCATAATCACCCAATGGCTGAGACCCTGGTCTCCAGAGTGATAGTCCAACACTCAAACCACTATGTCACACTTGTTCTCTCAATTTCCCCGGAAGGAAATTGTAAACATTGGCTACTTTAGCACCTGTTGCTTCCACCCCATGTACACATAAAGGTGCAATTAAGGTTCTGTACAGACTGGCCCTTTGTGCCAGCCTGTGGGTGGAGTCAGGGTGCAGCATCCTGATGCTGGATAACCTAATTGTGCCCCCAGGGTGTCATGATGCCACACGCCATTCTAGATGACACGTGGCATCATGGCATGACTGGTGCTGCATCCACATGATGCAGCTCTGAGGGGGCGCCATACAGCCACGCTGCTGCGGCTATAGCACCCTTTGAAAGGCGCAAAAAGGAACTACTTTTACAGCTCCTTTTTGTGCTCTCTAGAGGCTGGATGAAGGCTGCAGTGTGAGGTTTCCGTGGACCCTATATCTGCAAATTGTAGCAGAGTTTAAAAAGGAACCCTATATAGATGGCTGACCTGGCTGACCTGGGACTAAGCTCATAAAACGCAATTAAGTTTCCTTCTCTTAAATATGGCTCAAATGGACTGGGTTAGGAAAAATGGAGTAATTGCGTCTCCGACTGTGCTGCAGATCTGTTTATAGATAGTGATGCTCTTAAAGTCCATGTTTTATTTCAGTATTTCCACACCACTAGGGCTTTGTTAAGTGCTGGGAAGTAGTGGCTGTGGTTTTATAGGCTGGGAGTTAAGGTATGACAGGTTCATCAGTGTCCCATGGCTTGGTAGCAGAAGGGAAGAGGGAGGGCTGGATCAGATGTCTGGCTAACATTTCCCTGGGCCAGCTTAAGCTGGGTGCTGGGAGGAAGAGGAAAGGAAGATACAGATGCTGTTTCTGTCTTTTCCCTGACCCGAAGGCTAATAGCAATTTGAGAGGTGGATTACACTGGGGAAAGAGTTAAACGC
The DNA here is from genome assembly GCF_019175285.1 of Sceloporus undulatus. Taxonomy (NCBI): domain Eukaryota; kingdom Metazoa; phylum Chordata; class Lepidosauria; order Squamata; family Phrynosomatidae; genus Sceloporus; species Sceloporus undulatus. The sequence goes on from NW_024802934.1 coordinate 4,801,285, forward strand.
TATCTTCCAGAGTGCCTCTCCTCTGATCTTCAAAGGTGCTGCCTGCGGTTGCTAGTTAATTAAAAAACAAAGTGGAGATGACTCTCCTCTGTCATGTCTCATTTGGCCCCTAGTTAAGCCACAATGTTGGTCCATGTGAGTGAGTATCTGTAGATGTTTGGGCAGCTCTTCCACACATAGCCGCAGCATGAACCAGCTTTAGGTCTTTAGCGTTCGTTTAGAAGCCAGTGTGCACACATGTGCAGTGTTGATAAGTGCAAAGCAAAGTACATCATAAATAATCTTAAAGATTCATGATGATGGTTGTCTTTCATAATTCAGTACGGCACTTGGATTTCTTCCCCATTTCATGCTGGGGTTGTGAATGCCGTTGAAGAGATGGAGAACAGCTCTAGTCTGATTGTAACAGCATGATGTGATTAGGACAAGAGGAGTATGGTCACTGATGAATCTGTGGTTGCTTTTCTTCCCCATCGATCCCATGGATATGTCAGGTTCTTTTCCTGTGGATGGTGTCTAGGAGAAAAGGCTACACCTTGGTATTTCTCATGAAATTCCTTAGTTTTGTAGGCTTTTATCATTTTACTGCTTTATCTTGTAAACTGACCAGGAACAGCTTAATGTGTTGTTAAAATGCAACTAAGGAATACAGCAAACAAAGTGGGATATGAAGAGGTGCTTCAAATGATGCTTTTATCATGTAATCACCCATCAGAGAGTCCAGATGGTGTATCCTCCACTTAAAACTGACCTGTGTTTTCCCCACTGTTTCTTCCATCATTTTTTTCACATCTTTTTTTTTCTTTTCAGGAAGTACTTTATGATGTACTCAGCTTTGCATTTACCAGTGCTGCACTTTTGTGCATGCTGGGTTCTAAACTTATGGTTAAAACCTAAATCATAGTATCACAGAATCACAGAGTTGGAAGAGACTGAAAGGACCATCCAGTCCAACCCCCTGCCATGTAGGAAATCTAAATCAAAGCATACCCAACAGATGGCCATCCAGCCTCTAAGGAAGGAGACTCCACTACACTCCGAGGGAGTGTGTTCCACTGTCGAACAGCCCTTACTGTCAGGAAGTTCCTCCTAATGTTGAGGTGGAATCTCTTTTCCTGCAGTTTGCACCCATTGTTCTGGGTCCTGTTCTCTGGAGCAACAGAAAACAAGCTTGTTCCCTCCTCAATATGACATCCTTTCAAATATTTAAACAGGGCTATCATATCATCTGTTAACCTTCTCTTCTCCAAGCTAAACATCCCCAGCTCCCTAAATCGTTCCTCATAGGGCATGGTTTCCAGACCCTTCACCATTTTAGTTGCCCTCCTTTGGACACGTTCCAGTTTCTCAATGTTCTTTTTTAATTGTGGTGCCCAGAACTGGATACAATATTCCAGGTGGGGCCTGACCAAAGCAGAATAGAGTGGCACTATTACTTCCCTTGATCTAGACACTATGCTTTTATTGATGCAGCCTAAAATTGCATTGGCCTTTTTAGCTGCCACATCACACTGTTGACTTGTATTTGTGTGTGGGACAACTGTCCAAACCTCTGCAAATACTTACATCCATGGGCAAGATAATGGCTTCTTTGTGGGCCAAATTACACAATTCCTTGAGACTGTCAGTGGTAGGGACCCTGCATCTGGAAGCACCTGAGCATTCTTGAGCAAAGGTTTTGTTTTATTATATCCAGAGCTTTGGAAATAACCTTTTGGACAATAGTTCCTGGAATCTCACAGCCCACATGGGCAGGCAACAGAAGTGCTCTGGGGAAAAGCACATGCTTTTCATGAAGAAGGTCCCCGATTCACAACCTTTTGTCTCCAGTTACGAGATGCAGTTTGATTTTGATTGGAAACACCCAACACAGCTCCCAAAATTTACTGTTCAGACTATAGCTCCCAGAATCCCCCAGCAGCATTGCCATTGGTCATGCTGGCTGAGGGATTGTTTTGTAGTCCAAAAAAGTAACATTGGCAAACTGGATTTCTTGCTGGCCTTTGCTATAATTTTACATTATTTCAGATAATCTGTTTATATTTCAGTATTTTGTGAGCTTTTGACTGACTGTTAATTTTCCCAATGGCAGATAAAAACATTACAAAGCAGAGTGTGCCCCTAGTCTGGCAGGTTGCAACCCACATTTTGTACTGGTAGTAATTATATTACAGGGATCCTTCTTTTGTTTATATGAATAGAGATCTAATAAAATACAAATATTGAAATACTTAAAATTAACTAAAATGATATTTCCTAATCCGTTCTTGTTATTTCAAAAGGCAACATAGTTGAGTCCGTATTCTTACCAAAGCTTTATGGTAGAGCTTTTTTTATAGTCACTGAAGGGGCTTACAATACTTATCAAAAGAAATTCTATGACCCTCAAATTAGTCCATATGTATGCAGTTTCTAAGATATTACTAATTGCTGATATTAATTGCTACTCCATAAATCTGATTTCACTGTCTTCACTTCTACAAGAATCCCAAGTAATTAAACACCTACATAAAATACGCTTAAACATAAATGGTTCAGGATAGATACAATTAATTTTGAATTATATCTTTGACAAAGTTATTTCTTATTTAATTTTTACTAATTGGACTTAAATACATACTTTCTTTTAGAGATCTATGTATCAAAGCTTTTCATTGTTCATACCTTACGCAAGCTGTTCTTTATTTTTGTAAAATGATAAGCAGGATCAATACTTTTGACCTTGAATTATCATGTCTCATGCCTCTCAATCTCTCATGTTGTTGTTATTATTATTATTATTATTATTATTATTATTATTATTTATATAGCGCTGTAGATTTGCACAGCGCTGTACATAAAAACAACAAATATAAAAGAGTAAACCTGCCTATGGCGTACAATCTAAGAAATGATAGGATAATACAAATAAAACACATAGCAGTACAGGAAATGGTTCAATAAAACAGGCAACAAAAAGAACATCAGATAGCAAGTGACAATCACGCAATGTCTGGGAACGCTTCTCTGAACAGGATGGTCTTCAACTCCGTTTTGAAGCTGGTTAAAGAAGTGATGGCCCTTGCTTGCGAGGGAAGAAGGTTCCAGGAGTGATGGGCAGCAAGTGAAAAGGGGCGAATCCTAGATGGGGCAGAGGAAATCCTGGGCTGGGACAGCCGACATTGACTACCAGAACGGAGGGCCTGAGTGGGAAGGTGAGGAGAAAGAAGGTCTGTTAAATAAGGGGGGCAGCCCATGGAGGGCTTTATACGTCGCCAGCAGGAGCTTGTACTGAATAAGGAAAGGGAGGGGGAGCCAGTGAAGGGATGCCAAAACAGGAGAGATGTGGTCAGAGCGGTGGGTGGAAGTGATAATGCGTGCAGCTGAATGCTGGACAGAAATTAAAGGACAGAGGTGAAAAAGAGGAAGCCCAGCCAGGAGGATGTTACAGTAATCAAGTCGTGACTCTTTTCATTATTGTGAATGTGCCTCTACTAGTGTTTGGTCTCTGGATATTAAACAAGCTACTTTTTCTTCAGTTGCCTAGGGTTCATTGTCAATTTTTTTGTATTGTCCTTATCAATGTCAGTCCTCTTGTTCTTTATTTAATTCTCTGAATTCCTAATACATACTCAACTGCCTAAGATTTTCCGCAACAAGATAACCATTGCTTCTTTATGGGATGGGGGTAACCTTTAGAGGAGGGCGACCAAAATGGTGAAAGGTCTGGAAGCCATGCCCTATGAAAAGTGTCTTAGAGAGCTGGGTATGTGTAGCCTGGAGAAGAGAAAGTTAAGAGGTCATGACAGCCATTTTTAAATATTTGAGGGACTAGGACATGGAGCAATGGATTCAAGATACAGGAAAAGAGATTCCACCTAAAGATTAGGAAGAATTTCCTGATGATAAGAGCGGTTTGACAGTGGAACACACTCCCTCAGAGTGTGGTGGAGTCTTCTTCTTTGGAAGTTTTTAAACAGAAACCAGATGGCCATCTGTGGGGAGTGTTTTGATTGTGGGTCTTCCTGCATGCTAAGGGGATGGACTAGATGGCCCTTGGGGTCCCTTCCAACTCTTTGATTCTATGATTATCTACCTACTACAGTAGGATACCTTGTGCCACTGCCACCACCTTTTTGTAAGATTGATGTTATTGTTGTTGTTGTTGTTGTGTGCCTTCAAGTTGTTTGTGACTAATGGTGACCCTAAGGCAAACCTATCATGTGTGGGTTTTTTGGTCAGGTTTCTTTAGGGAAGTTGTCATTGCCATCCTCTAAGACTGAGAGAGTATGGCTTGTCCAAGGTCATCCAGTGGGTTTACATGGCCTAGTTAGGATTCGAATCCTACTCCCCAGAGTCATAGCCCAGTCCTCAAACCTCTACACCACATTGTCTCTCAGTGCCCAAATATGGCTTGCAGAGATATGCTTGTTCTTAGTACTTACCATTAACAAGCTTCTTGTAGCATGAACCTGCATGTAAAAGTGTTAGGCAAAGGGGTAGGAATTGCAACACCAGCAACTGGTCTGAAGGAGTCTTATATTTGCAACTGAGTGGCTTCATGGATAACCACTCAACAAGGATCCATTACAATCCAGTGTCTTTATATGCCCACATACACACAGTAGCTGGCCTCCTGTTATTGACATGAGAGGAGTCAATTACACTATGCACGGAGGCAACAATCATATCCATCAGAAAACAATATAGACAGTTGTGTCTATTGGGATCATTGTGAGGATGATGGTGCATTAAAATATACAGACCAGCATGTGAATAGACATTGTCTCTATGCATTGTCTTTGTGCAAATTGCAATTGCACAATGGGTTGTCAGCCATGCACACTGATGTTTGATCCACCTAAGTTGTGTTACTTTGGTGTTCAGTATGGGACTGCATAATGTCATTCTGCCAGTGGATATTTATGCTACTCTGAAGTGATGTAGGATCTCAGCCAATGTTTCCTCACTACATAGAGCTGAAAACCTATGATTACATGATTTCCTAAGAGGATAGTTTCTATTCAGCCTTGTAGATGGGCATATTTTTCCATCACTTTGTTTCTTTACAATGATGGGATGATGTAACTTGTGACCTTTTTGATATGTTGAATGTAATACAGGGCACACTTTTGATAGGCAGAGCTAGTTGCCAAAATGATTTCCAAGTAACCTTGTGCATGTGTTTTATCACATATGTCTGCACTCTTTTATTCTGAAAATTAGAAGCTCTATACTTCTGTGACACAACTATCAGCAAGGCTATCATTAGTGGCTATAGTTGAAGGTTATCTGGATGAGAAAGTTCTGAAAGCATTCTTACATTTTGCTACGGATTCAGTAAAATTTACCTCCACCCCCAAAAAACATGAAGAATGCAGTCTTTTCCTCACTTACCACGTTGTAGGCTTCTTTGAACTCAATAGACCTAATAGACATTTACAGGATTGTACTTCAATTCTGTCACTATGCTGGCCTGGTATAAAGTATCTTTTTACCTTCCAAAAATAAATGAAACCTTATTTTCAAGCTGACTGTGTTTAATAGTGCCATAGCAGGATCAGTTCTGCTAATTACATTTTCTTTTTACCAGTATTTCATTGACATTGTTTTAAAAAGGGGTCAGCAACAAGTAGCACCTGAGCGGTATGCAGTTTGTACCTCATTTTCAAAAGTCATTTGAAAGCATGCAATTCACACCTCTGACAGACTCAGTCAGATGTCCCACAGCAGTCTGCTTGATGGGAAGGAAAACAGAAAGGGAGGAAAAATGCAGATATAGAAAACATGATAATAAAGAGAGGGAGAAAGAAAAGGGGCACCACTTCTGGCTCGGCCCATTATCACCACTAGCATAAACTACATGATGTGCTTAGCCTGTATTTAGACATGATACCCCTTTAAGTTGTATAAGATGTCTGTATGTCCTAACAAGTGCTTTCCACTCCATATTGTGCAAAGATAGGAGCTTTGTTTTGTGACTGGTCATTGGAAGGCAGACAAGGGCTAAATCTGAAGTTCTGATTGCTAAAGCATGTATATCTGCAGGTTGAAAAAGAGTTTTTCCTAGAGGGAAAGATGTGTTAATAACAGAGAACACACATTTCCCTTAATGTCATGGGTCCCAACAGGTTGCCACCAAAGGACTGTGGCTAACAGAAAATAGGTTTCTTCCATACTCTGCTTTAAAAAAAAACAAAAAAACAAAAACATTCTTATGGCCTTACAAGACAATGAACACCAACTTATTTTACAAATAAGTTTCTAAAAGATCAAGATATTTCAACATAAAAATTCATTAAATCCTTTAGTTTTCAGAGTTAGGAAGGAATTTAAAGAATTTGTTGTTATTGCCCATCAAGTTGACATCAACCATCTAGTTCCTTCATGTCTGCTTTTCCACGTCTTAGCCTTCCTCTGATTCCTTGGCTAGGTATAAAGAATATTGACAAACATTTCACCATTGATGAGAAAGGGTGTCTCAGCATATGAAGAAGCCTAGCCAAGAAAATGTTTCACTGTACTATGTTATTATCTGGAGATTTGTTGCAAACAATAATAATAATTTGCAATAAAAACCTTTTTGTGCAGAAAGCAGTTCTGTGCAAAATACACTTTTCTACACAAAAAAATGTTTTATACAAAAAAATCTATTTTGAAAAAATGCACAAAGCCTCCCACAGTCATACCCATTAGGCATAAAACTTTTAAAATCATTTCTTCTTGCATATTGAAGATTTACTTCCCTAGAGTGAGGCACCATGGATACTGGGACAACAGGAAAAGTGATGAGGTATTGGAAGATACAGTTCTGTGTAATATATAGCTTATCAGACATGCACCCCCTAAATTAGCCTATGCCCACTTAAAGTAGAGGTTTCTGTGCATGTGATAGGGTGGGTGTGGGTAATATATACTTTGTTCAAGTCAGTTATGTTACAAGTTATACTTGATAAATATGAATTACAGGTAGACTTGGATGTTAGGCAGGGAGCTGACTCTTGCCAGAGTCTGCATGCATTGGAATAAGCAATGCTAGCAAGGCAGGGCAGTGAAAGTCTGGATTCCATCTGTAAAAGTCAGGTATTTTAAAGTCCAACCTCTCTCCCTTCTGCCAACTAGGAAATGTTCCCATTGACACATTCAGGAGAGCAATCAGGGCTTGTTTAACTCCACTAAAGGAATCCCTGCCAAACTGCCTCAGACTGGTACCCCCCCCCCCCATTGTAAAGTACTGTGCAGTTTCCAGAGTTGTTGGGCAATCCATCTGGATTTGAAAGAGGGCAAATGTCAATACTTGATTGGCTTTCTCCCATGTGTGCGACTCCATTGTTTTCATGTCCCCAGATTATCTAAGAGTCATTACTGGTGTCCAGAAGTGGACAGGCAGAGGTCACATCTACCCTCTGCACACAAACCAAAACCTTTGTACATGAGGCATGAGCTTTACACTTATCACTTTAAGCACCTGGGACCTTGTGAACCCTCCATAGAATAACAATAAGGCTATGTAGAGGTGTCCCTTTTACATCAAGTGACAGCCTCCAAGTTTGGAAAGCATTAAATACAGGCAAAGGGACAAAGCAAGAGAGAGACTCTGGGAGTGTGTGTGTGTGTGTGTGTGTGTGTGCACGCGCGCAACTCCATAGGATCTGGAATTCTCCACATGACTTCTGCTGCTCTGATCTTCAGCCATTCAGCTTATCTGAACTCTTCTTGTCCTTGGAGGGTAGGAAAATCTATATGACTTTGCAATCCCTCAAATTTAGCTGCCCCCTCTAGCCCCTCGACCTGATTGGTCAAGAAATAGGGTCTCAACATTCATGTCATCTTTCCCCTCTTTTCCATTGGGAAATAGCTTGTATTCAACACAAATTGTTCTGTTGCACTAAATAAAGAAATTATTGTTCATGTGTATCCTCAACTATCTATCTATCTATCTATCTATCTATCTATCTATCTATCTATCTAGCTTATTCATCTCTCTAGAGCTATTCTGGTTAATGGTTCATTTTTATAACCTTTGACCTGTTAGGTCCTGCAGAGAGTTAGTGCCTAGGAGAGCTTTTTCCTAATACCAGTTAACCAGCACACTGCTCTTATTTGTCAAATGTCCTGGACCAGCTCAAGAGTTCTCAAATATTTGAACAGAGCTACTTGGCAGCTGACTCTACATCTCTATGAAATAATCTTGCAGTTGCTGAAAATGTGCAACTCATGTCAGTTTAACCTTGAGGGGGACTAAACCAGCAACTAGAAATTACTTTTTTTTGGACAACTTCCAGGATTCCCCAGGCAGGGTCCATTGGACATGCTGGCTGAAGCTTTTTGGGAGTTGTGGCTTTTAAGGGTTGTTTTTCTATGCCTAGGTTACAGCACATGATATTTAATTACTCCATCCCACCTCTCACTGGCATAATGTGTCAGTGGCTTTGGGCAATGCCATCATGTGCCCAAACTGTGAAGAAATAGTTAAATGGCCAGGTGTCTTAATGTTGCCTCCTTGCCTTTTTTAAAAATGATGTCTTGAGCAGGAAATGATTGAAGAGTCGTACCTTTCTTTGATAAATTGGAAGGGTCAAATGTGAGTATCAGATACCCACCAGCAAGCCCACTTCAGAGTTCACAGCTTGCACTCACAGTGTTAGAAAAGGCAAGGGAACATTAAATAATAATAGCAGCAATATCATATGGCATTTGTGTGGTGCTTCAAAGTGTTCAAAGCATTTCATGTACATTATCTCAGCCATCCAGAGGTAGGTCAGTACTATTGGTAAGTCAGTATTATCCCTCTCTTCTGAAGGCTGGGATACTAAGTATCCCTACAGAAACTGCAGTGAGTTCACGGCAGGGGCAAAGTTTGAAATGAGGTTTGACTTTCTGCATCACAGCTCCGTCTGTTCTTACCTACCACAGCTAGGCTAGCTCAGCCTCTTGGCATGAGTCTTGAGTCATTTTCTGGTTATCTCCTTAGAGGTATTTTTTGACATGTGAGAAACAGCTTTTAACAGCCAGCCCAGTATCTGCTTATTGCTATGCTCGCTGAGCTGACTGCCATTATGAACTCACCCAGAATGAAATCAGCATGAGCCAGGATCTCTTGTATAGCATAGTCCAGAGCCAGTCTCGCAGGAAAGGCCAAATGAGTCAAGTTCACTTTTATATTTTACATTTTGTTTATTGGTTTTTAATGCTAGCCATCTCATATACAATCAAAAATATATATCTTCAGAAAATACAGAGAGACAATAAAGAAACAGGGAAGAAAAAACTTAACTGTAATGAAAAGCAAAATTAAAAAGATTGAAATAATATATTATTCTACCATTACAGATCCAATCAAGTAGTCCTTCTAGAATTACTAATAACTATAATCACAAATCATTACATCATTAGATTTCCTATTGCTCAAAAAGTCCATAAATAGTTTCTGATTTTTTTCAAAAAAATAATTTGCTGATACTTTAGAACCCACATTAATTTGGCAATTTGGGTTAATTCAGCAACCTTAAAAATCCATTCCTCCACCGTTCTTGCTTCAATCCATTTCCAGGTTAGGGTAAACAAAAACCTTGGCATTGTTATCATGTATGGAAGAAGTAATCCATATTTATCATCCAGTTCTTTATCTATAATTCTTTTTACATTTTTGTTAACTTTACAAAATCTACCTTTAATTTTTTTGGATTGACATATCTGATTTCAGAAGCTAAGCATGGTTAGGCGTGGTTAGGAAACACCAATGATTTCCAGCCAGGGCTAAGAAAGAATCTTGATTGAAACCCTGATGGCTGCCACTGGTCAAAGTTCACAATACTGGGTTAAAAGGTTTTGCAAATAGTCTGGACTCAGTATAAGGCAGCTTCCTCTGACGTGGGACCAAAACTTAAATAATTCAGCTAAAAACTTATTTTACAATAAAAAAATACCCAGCTAAACAGCAATTGTATAAAAAGCACAAAAGGAACAGTTTTCACTCCTGCCTTCTGGGGCCCTGTCACAATTATAGTACTATTATTCCAATTTAATTAGCAAGGCGCAACATCTTACGGAATCCTGGAATCTGCAGATCAGCGAAGGGTGCACAGAATTCTCATCCAGAGGGTTCAAATGCCTCTCCAAAATATAAACCTCAAGATTTCATAAGATGCAGCCTCAGCAGTTAAAGTGGAATCATAGTGTTATAATACACAGGGCCTTTGGTGTATTGATACAAGACTGGCACACGGTGGCCACAATTCTACATATTCACATCATAGTGTAAATATTTACTAGAAGAGATAACCTTTGCCAGCATTACACAGCTTTCATGTAGAACAGCATTATCCAACACATATTCATGAATGGGCCCTGCTGACAGGGCACAAATGAATTCAGATACCAGCACCATGCTTCATGAGCCAAAGGTAAAGAGACATGGCTGCCCATATATGCTCCTGTGCAGCTCCACTCTATGCCACCCCAAGAGGAGATTCATAGTGACAGAATACATAACATACCATGAGCATTGGACTAGTTTGGGCAGACAGCTGCCCTTCACACATCAGCATCATGTGGGCTTACCTAAAGGAGTGGGTTCTTTTACCTAAAGGAGTCTTCTCCCCAAATGGTAGCACCAGCTGACCCACTCAAAGAAGTATGTGGGCAATGGATAAGTCCTGTGCACTGAACCCCATCTCCTCCAGGGGTGTTCCCTCACCTGTATTTTGTGTATTTCCTCTGTATGACCTATAGGTGGTTGTGCCACTTTTTACTGCATTAAAGTCTGCATCGTATGCTGAAACTAAGCATGGACACTTCCCTGGTCACCCAGTTCCAGAATGCCTTCTTGGTGTCAATGACCTTATGGATTGTGTTCCACCCAGAGCAATGTCTCAGTTCTCCGGGACAAACTCAAACACCCTGTTTGTTTCTTCCACCAGTCAGTTGGCATCTCTATGCCTTTATCTGCACCCTGGCTCTGATGCTGACGGTTGCTGTGAAACAGGTGGCGGGATTCCTGATGACATTGCATCTTCTTCTGTCATGGTGGATTGGATATTGCTGTTGTTGTGTGGGAATACATAGTGGATCTGTATGAAACACTAGGGCTATGCATGAATTGGGTAGGCTTCATCTTGGCACCCATATATATGTGTGATGTAGTGCAACTGCACCAAACTGGCCAAATTGTGCCACGGCAGAGACATCTGCTGATCTATTCAGTGGGGTTTCTCAAATTAGAACTGACAAAGATGAAAGGGCCTTCCTTGTCAGATATCATAGAGACGTGTCACATTGTGGTTTCGTCAGTGCTGCCACTTACTACTGATGTCCATTTTGCAATTGCCAGGGCTCATAAAACATCTGTGCTCTATTATGTCTTTGATCTGTGCATGAAATTGCCATCTAGACATCTCTGGCAGTGTATGACTTCATATTGCTCTTCAGGCTTTGCAAATAGATTTGCACGTCCACAGAACAATAAGATGACATGATGGTGTGCTGAAGCTATTTTTCCTCCTTTTTATTGAGTCAACAAATAGCTGTAGTGCCCTTTTCTAAAAAGTACAAGCTTAACACTGGGCTGAGCCATGAGCAGCACAAAAGCCTGCTGTAGGAGAGAGACAGAGAAAAAAGCAATTATCTGTGTCATTTATTCTACTGATGGATCAATGTGAGAAACAGAAGCAGCATTAAAGCTAAATCAGTCACTTCAGATTAAGTTCATGCCGAGTGCTTGCGTTTGAGGCAAGGGACTCAATCCATATGATTAATAAAATTAAGAACTATTTTTGTCACTCTGTGGTAATGAAATATTCTGTGAGGCCAGATGTTGGTGGGAAAGGTGATCATCCAACTCAGATTACCAAGACAAATGGGGAAAAGAAAATAATGCACCCAGCATTTGGCATTATTCAGTTGTGAGTGGGGGGTGGGAACACTCTTCTTGGCTGAATTCCTAGGCATACTTACTTGGCACTGAACTCAGGAGTGCTTCAGAAGGAACTCAGTGTGACTCTTGAGAAAATGGGAATAGGATCAGGCTGCTCAGCTACAAAACTAGGCTCTTACACTTGAAAATAATTCCTTCTGAATGCAATGGACTTAACCTTTGAGTGATAATTACACATGGGAATGAGCTATTAGTCCTGGATATTTTACAAAACATACCTATTTGGTATAGCTGACCACAGTAGGCCACTCACTGGTAACTTCCCAATTTAGACTACTGTAAGACACTCTGCATGGGGTTGCCCTTGTAGCTTACGTACAGCTAGTATAAAATGCAACAGTGAGATTGCTGATAGGAGTATTGTGTAGACACCACATAACCAGTCTTAAAGGAATTACACTACTGGCAATTTGCTTCCAGTCTGAATTCAAGGTGCTGGTGATAGCATTCAAAGCTCTAAATAGTCTAAGATTTTGATACTTGAAGGAGCACCTCCCCTTATGTATTCCTACCCAGTGGTTTCACTAGGACGTTGGAGAGGATGCAAACCAAACTCATTCCCATCAGAGGGGATGACTCCAGGCAACAGTGAGTCTGGAAAGAAAGGAGAGGCTCTTCTTGGTGTGCCACTACTGTTTGAGGGGTGAGGATGGGGGTGAAGCTGCTGATCTTTCTCTCTGATTCCCCCCTCCTGCACCCCCCTCTCCTGATCTATTTGGCTCCTTTCTGCCATTGCCCCTGGATGGTGGTTGAAGTGGGCTTTTTCCTGTGACTTCCTCTTTCCTTGAGAGTGGAGATCCTTCACTGTTCCAGATCAAGAAAGCATCTTGTCTTGGCTTGTAGTGGTGGCGGCAGCAGGGTGCTCGGTTACTCAGGGTGAAACTCTCCTCCACATCCACACTCCCATCCCAGGAGTTCCACGGGGATGACACCATGAGTTACTGCATTGGGTAACATTGAACCTATTGATGCCATTGTGCCTGCTTCAAGACTTTGGACTGCTGGATGGGTCTTTCCTCTGCCTTCCACCTGTGGGGACAATACATGGAAGAGGGTCTTCTCTGCTGTGGCACCCTATATGTGGAAGGCCCTCCCCTTACAGCTCTAATTAGAGCCAAGAATGTTTAGGCCTCTAGCTCCAAGAGGTGCTCCAACCTTCCTACATCCCATCTCCTTGAAATTGTGTCTCCCAGGAATTCCACTCAACCTTGTTCCCCATTCCGACTAGGAGCAGTATTGGAATATCAGGGAGTGGGCATTTTTCTCCTTGCACCAGTCATCTTCCTAATTGAGCATTGTTGTTGTTGCCTTCCTAGTCCAGTACTCAAGGTTGCTTACTAAAGTTAAAACAAATAACAGCTAAAAAAAATCATATAATGCAAAAGTTTACAACATATAATTAAACTATCAACATAATTAAATCAATTCAAAGCATGAAAAACAAATGTAAACAATTTGTTGTTGTATCAAGTAGATATTGACCTTCTTCTGTCATGGTGGATTGGATATTGCTGTTGTTGTGTGTCAATACATAGTGGATCTGTATGAAACTCTAGGGCTATGCATGAATTGGGTAGGCGCCATCTTGGCATCCATATATATGTGTGATGTAGTGCAACTGCACCAAACTGGCCAAATTGTGCCATGGCAGAGACATCTGCTGATCTATTCAGTGGGGTTTCTCGAATTAGAACTGACAAAGACATATGGTGACTCTATGAATGAGAGACCTCTAAGTCACCCTGTCATCAACAGCCTTGTTCAGGTCTTGCAAACTCAGGACCATGGCTTCCTTGAGTAAGTCTATCTATTTGTAATGTGGTCTTCTTTCCTACTGCTTTCCACTTTACCAAGCATTATTGTTTTTTCTAATAAGCCATGTCTTATCATGATATGTCCAAAATACAACAGTCTAAGTTTAGTTGCCTTGGCTAGGGAGAGTTCAGGCACGATTTGCTTTTGGACTAATTTATTTGTCTTTTTGGCAGTCCATGGTATCTGTAGAATTCTCCTCCAGCACCACATTCCAGATGAATTGATTTTCCTCTTATCATCCTTCTTCATGTCCAGGTTTTGCAACAATACGAAGAAGTCAGTACAGCCCCTCTGCCCCCATGCAATCAGCTTTCAAAAGCCTGGTGAAACAACAACAACAAAAGGTCTTCACCTACTTGTGAAAGGATAGCAAACAGGGTACCACTTTAACCTCTTTAGGAAGGGAGTTCCGGAGCCTGAGAGCAGCCCCATGTTCCCACCAGATATACCTTTGAGGATTGTAAGATATAGAGTTAAGGCCTACACAGATTTCAAAACATTGGTAGGCTTATGGAAGAATGCAGTCGTTCACACTTGAGTCATATAGAACCTTTTTAGATTGTATACCATTAGCAGTTTTTAATATTGAATTGATGATGTCTGTAAAATGCCATGTAAATTTATGGTGCTATATAAATAAATAAATAAATAATAATATCCAGCCATGTGCTGCTCATAACCAGCAGTATACTGGGGCATTCCTGTTGTCAGTGGCAGTCACAAGTCAAAGATGCTCAGTGGCATCACCAGGGGCTGCTCCAAGGGTGATGCTATATCACCCTCGTAATTTCACCATGGCCTTTCCCCTATGACATCACAAGGGGGTTGTTCCTAGGTCTCAGGTTTGAACTCTAAAATAAAAGTGCCTAGGATAGTCCTGACCTGACAACCTTACCCATTTATCCCCCCAAAAGGGGAAAACATGGGGTGACCAAAACTTTCCAGGTCCCAGTAGAATCTGCAGGAATACTCATGCAGTCAGTGCTGAGCTCTGAGCCCCTCACAAGTCACACTGCTACTTCGAGCCAGTGCTGTGACCAGAGAGCTTGTGCTGATTGGGGGGGGGCATGTCCATGCTGATGGTCTCATAGCTGTGGCCACACATTTTGATTTCATCCAGCCCATGCCAAGGCAAAAGGGTTGAGATCTGGCTGAGTACATTGAACACTTTACCTCTGCTTTAGATTGCTAAATCAAGCCGGTGTCATTGTGGAGTCTGCTTTCTGCTAACTGAAAAATATATTGAAATCCAATAATTATATAAGCCTTCTGTTCCTGCTGTGAGCCTGGACCTGCACAAAGGCTTCTGCCACACTGCACAATTAACACAGTTTGACCTCACTGTAATGGTCATGGCTCCATCCTATGAAATCCTAGGATTTGTAGTATGTTGTGGAACCAGAGCTCTCTAAGAGAAGGCTAAATATCTCACAAAACTATAAATCACTGAATTCCACAGCACTGAGCCATGGCATTTAAAGTGGTGTCAAACTGGATTAATTTTGTAGTCAAGGTGCAGCCAAAGAGTTTGTTAAACTCCTGGTAGGCCAAAGAACAATGTCTGTGACCCTTGTTTCAACACAATGAATCACAAACTGGATAAGCTTGTTCTGTGAGCTGCCCTGGTGATGTGCTATAATCAAAACCAAAACTCTGCAGTGGGGTGAGAAATCCAGGCCTTCCAGATGTCTTTTGGGCTACAAATCTCATCCAGCATGGCCAATGGTAAGGGACTGTGGGTGTTGTCTTCCAAAAGAAACAACAGGCAAAAACCTTACATCTTATAGGTCTTGTGGTAGTTAGGATAAATTGCTAAAAAGGACACTTTTGCTTCAGGTGATTGTTGCCTTTTTTTTAAAAAAAAAAAGATATTTACTTCTAATTGATTTCAAAGTTTAATATTTTAATTAATGTGTTTTATATCTTTTAACTTCTTGTCTTATTCATGTTATTGTTGGCCACTCAGCATTCAGTTTGGAGAAAAAAAGGAAGTATCATAAATAAGCAGAATCTAATATTTCCCCAGCCTTGTTCTAGGTGAGAGTTGGTCCGCTGCACTGGGACCAGCTGGAATGGGTAGTGACATGACATCACTTCCCATTTCAGCCAAACCCCCCCCCCAAATCTTGGTAAAATAGGAGAATCTTGTGGGGGGGGGTTCTTAAAAAATTCTAAAAAGGTGGTACAGGTTGACTCTCCATTATCCAAAATGCTTGGGACCCGAAGTATTTTGGATTCAGATTTTTATTTTTTATTTTTTAAAAATTATTAGCTTTTATTACTAAATATTCCAACTGAACAATCAAAACAGATCATATAAACTAACATAAAATCAATCAGACAAATATAAAATCATTCAAACCATATCGCATACATATTATCTTTTTCATATCTTCTATAACTTCTACCCTTAAAAATTCAGATTTTAAAGGATTTTGGAATATTTGCATATATAATGATATATGATGGAGATACGACTCAAGTCTAAATCTAAAATTCATTTCTATTTCATAAACATCTTATACACATAAGCCCAAAGGTAATTTATTACACAACATTTTCAATAACTGCATGAAACAATGATTTGCAGATATTGAACTATCAGAAAGTAAAGATGTCACTATCGCAGCTTCCCATTTAAAACGTTTTGGATTTTGGGTAATTTATATTTTAGAATTCCAGATAAGGGAGACTCAACCAGTGATGGGAATAGTGGGGTCACAGCAGTCATGTTTTGTGGAGTGTCCTGGAGCAGGTTTTGGTTGACCTTTTGGTTGAAAAAGTGGTGGTAGTGAATGGATTCAAAGGACTTTGGGCAGTCCAATGGGGTTGGGTGCAAAAATATCCCTGGGGGACTGCTGGTAATCCATTAGCTGCAGTCTCTCCACCCCTGCTCCAGATAATGACCTAGGAAACCTAGGTGGACCAAGTGATCTGTGTAAACTAGGATGAGGCCCAGCCTGGGCTACCTGACAATGTCACTATGTGGTCTACAACTACTTGACTCCTCAAAGTCAGAATGGTTGGAGTGAGGGCTTGAGGTCATCCTCACTAGACAGTGGTGTCACTAGGGGGTTCAGTAAGTGTGGCACACACTGGGCAACACCCAAAAAGAGGGTGCAGTGGAGCAGCAGTGGAGACCTCCTCATGAGAAGATCTCTGCCATGACAACAGAGAGAGCCCACTCTGGGCTTCCAATGGCAGCAGAGACCTGCTCATGAGGAGACCTTCACTACAGCAGCAAAGGAGAGGGCCAACCACTCTTCTCCAGGCTTGCCACAGTTAGGGTTGCCATAACCTGGCTGCAACCGGGATTATGCCGGTTTTGGTGGCCCTGGGCCCCTCCCGTCCTGGGTGCCGCCAAAAACCGGGACAACCCCGGTTGCAGCCGGGTTGTGGCGCTTGACCACGCTGCCCTCCTCCTCCTCCACCGTGCAGAGGATGAAGAGGAGGGCCGCGTGGCCTGGGGCGGAGGAGGCGAAGGGGGAAGCCTCGCGCTGCCCTCCCCACCTCCCCACACGGCCCCGCGCCACCCACCTCCTTCTCCTATGCCTCATCCGCCCCACCCCCAGGCCGCGTGGTGCATGGAGGAGGGGGAGGAGGAGGAGGAGCAGGAGGAGGAGGAGGAAGGAAGAGGAGGAGGGGGAGCAGAAGGAGGAGGTGGTGAGTGGCCAGAGGCCTCAAGGTTTTTTTAAATGTTATTTTGTGTGCTTTAATTGCTAACAAGTCTCCCTTGCTTTTACGATGATAGTGTGATGATGATGATGATGATGATGATGATGATGATGATGATGATGATGATGATATGAGTCATCTTGAGAGGCATGCAGGCACTGTTTCTGAAGCCGAGAGAGTGTCACCTTCCAAAGTGCCTTTTCTGTGTGTTTCTGGATCTTTAACGGTGATATTGATATCAGCAAGCCTCTGAGGCATGGTCAATGTAAATTGCTGTGATTTTTACAAACTCATGCGCAGTGAAGAAAAACCAAAGTGCCTTAACCAAGTACACACTTCTGAGAAGTACACTTGGTGCAAGAACTGTGAAACCACCTTGACATGTTCAATATGCATAGCCATGTTAAACCATGCTAAGTGTTAAACCCAAGGTTTAATAAGCATCTGATGCAAGAGGCCATGTTAAGTAAAGCCATGTGAAATGCCCAAATGTGCTGTTGTACATGTTTTGGAATGGAGGTTGGGGGCGTTTGGCCAGAAAGGGAAGTACATTTCTGCCATCTGTCTAGAAATAATGCCAATATTTCCTCCATTTTGATCATGCCTAAGAAACATCCATTTATATTTACATTTTTAAAAAATCATCAATTTTGTTCGCATGTCCTCCATTTTTTAAAAAAAAAAGGTGCCTACATTGAAAATGTTGTCCTACATTTGTCCCGGTTTGGAGGTCCTGACTTAGGGTTGCCATAAGCCAGGACCTCCAAACCGGGACAAATGTAGGACAATATTTTCAAATGTAGGACACAGTTTTAATAAATGGAGGACATGCGAAAAAATTGATGATTTTTTAAAATGTTAATATAAATGCATGTTTCTTAGGCATGATCAAAATGGAGGACATTTTGAAATTTGTCAGAAGAGGACATGTTCTGGAAAAGGAGGAGGACGTCTGGTCACCTTGTCTCTGGTCCAAAATACAATGCAGAAATAAAACATAGCTGGACTGAAATGCCCAGAGTTCCACACTGAGGAAAGAATCCAGTTCGAGAGTGACTTAACTGTCCTGGGTTAGTGCTGGGGAATGCTGGGAATTGTAGTACACTGTGGCCCCAGAGCTATCTCTGACAGGGAATCCCACAACCCTCCAAACGTAGTTGAACTGCAGTGCCCAGAATGCCTCACCAGGTGCATCCACACTGAGGAAATGGTCCAGTTTGAAGCTGCTCAGTGCTGGGAAATCCTGGGAATTGTAGTCTATTGTGGCCTCAGAGCCTCTGACAGAGAAGTCTCAATGTCTCCCAAACACGAACATTCCCAGGATTCCCTAGCATTGAGTTAAAGCAGTCTCAAAGTGGGTTCCTGCAGTGTGAGAAAGAGATAGAAAGGCTAGTGACAGGATTCATTCATTAAATCACAAAAGGAGGATATCTGTGTCCAAAACACACTGCTTTGACTGCCAGGGCTCAGTGCTATGGAATCCTGGGAATTGTAGTTTATTGTGGCACCAGAGCTCTCTGACAGAGAAGGCCAAATGCCTCACAGACACCAGAATTCCAGAGCATTGAGCCCTGGCAGTCAAAGTTAGAAAAAATACACAGAGGCAAAATAAATATTGAAAATGGCCACGCACCTCCTCCTCCTCCTTCTCCTCCTCATCATCCTTGCCTCGGTGCCAAAGGAAATGGCCCTCTCCCCGCTGCTGCCTTGCTGGGACCAAACAGAGGAGGAGCTCCTCTTCCTGAGTCTGGCAACAATTGTTGCCAACAAGCCTCGAAGATAATTCCCCAAACGTTTGGCCAAAACTCACCAAATCCCCCCATATCTCACCAAATATTCAGTCAAAATCCCTGAAAAGTCCCTGTAATGTTAATATGGCAATAAAACGTAGCCCTAATTGAATAAAAATAATTGGAACTTATTTCAACTCTCAAAATTACCATTAAAACCAACCACCAAAATCACACCAAAGGCTCTGAAAAGTACCCATTTTGGTGTGAAAGTCACCAGATTGGCAACACTGCGCCGGGAGTCAAGGAGGAAATCGTGCAGGGATGCCCCCTAGTGGTGAAAAACCGGGAATATCCCGCCAGCAGGAGGGTTATGGCAACCCTAGCCACAGTGGCAAAGGCCTCCTCACAAGGAAACGTTCACTGCTATAGCAAAGGAGAGGGCCAAGAACCCCCCTCCAGGCTTGCTGCGGTAATGGGGACCTCCTCATGAGGAGACCTCTTTAGGCAGTGATGTTATTAGGGGGTTCAGAGGGTGTGACCCACATGGGTTACAGCCCAAAAGAGGGGTGACACCCAGTTGGGCCCACCTCCTGCTGCACCCCTCCTGGTTTTGCTACGGTGGCAGAGGCCTCCTCAAAAGAAGACCTTCACAACTGCAGCAAAGGAGAGGACTGTGTGGCCTTTTGTCTGCCACTGCTGCCTCCCCTGGCTACTCCCATATACACTGGGTGATACCAGGTGTTGGAATGCCATTGTCTCTAGGTAATTCTGTGAACTGTAGTCCAAAAACTCCATCCAGGGGTAATAAAAGAACTGGCAAATGTAATATCGGAGCCATTGGGAATAATCTTTGAAAACTCCAGGAAAACAGGAGAAATTCTAGCAGATTGGAGGAGGGCAAATGTTGTCCCCATCTTCAAAAAGGGAAAAAAAGAGGAACCCAACAATTATCATCCAGTTAGTCTGACATCTATACCAAGAAAGATTCTAGAGCAGATAATTAATCAAAGAGTCTGTGAACATCTAGAAGGCAATGCCATAATCACAAAAAGTCAACATGGGTTTCAGAGATACAAGTCATGCCAGACAAATCTGATCTCTTTCTTTGATAAAATTACCAGCTTGGTAGATGAAGGGAATGCTGTGGATATAGTATATTTTGATTTCAGTAAGGCCTTTGACAAGGTTTCCCATGACATTCTTGCAATCAAGCTTGTAAAATGTGGGCTAGACATGGATTTGTAACTGGTTGACCGGCCGAACACAAAGGGTGCTCAACAATGGCTCCTTTTCATCCTGGAGAGAAGTGACCAGTGGGGTCCCACAGGGCTCTGTCCTGGGCCCAGTGCTATTCAACATCTTTATCAATGACCTGGATGACAGAATTGGGAGCATACTTATCAAATTTACAGATGACACCAAATTAGGAGGAACAGCTAATACCCCAGAGGACAGGATCAAAATTCAAAATGACCTGAATAGACTAGAAAGCTGGGCCAAAGGTAACAAAATGAAATTCATCACGGAGAAATGTAAGCTACTGCACGTAGGGTGGAAAAATAAAATGCACAAATATAGGATTGGGGACACTTGGCTGAATGAAACTACGTGTGAAAGGGATCTAGGAGTCCAAGTAGACCACAAGTTGAACATGAGTGAACAGTGTGATGCAGCAGCTAAAAAGGCCAATGCAATTTTAGGCTGCATCAATAAAAGTAT
>NW_024802934.1:4822240-4848406 GCF_019175285.1 Sceloporus undulatus
CATCACGGAGAAATGTAAGCTACTGCACGTAGGGTGGAAAAATAAAATGCACAAATATAGGATTGGGGACACTTGGCTGAATGAAACTACGTGTGAAAGGGATCTAGGAGTCCAAGTAGACCACAAGTTGAACATGAGTGAACAGTGTGATGCGGCAGCTAAAAAGGCCAATGCAATTTTAGGCTGCATCAATAAAAGTATAGCGTCTAAATCAAGAGAAGTAACAGTGCCACTGTATTCTGCTTTGGTCAGGCCCCACCTAGAATATTGTGTCCAGTTCTGGGCACCACAATTCAGAAAGGACATTGAGAAACTGGAGCGTGTCCAAAGGAGGGCGACAAAAATGGTGAAGGGTCTGGAAACCATGTCTTATGAGGAAGGACTTAGAGAGCTGGGGATGTTTAGCCTGGAGAAAAGAAGGTTAAGAGGTGATATGATAGCCCTGTTTAAATATTTGAAGAGATGTCATGTTGAGGAGGGAGCAAGCTTATTTTCTGCTGCTCCAGAGAACAGAACCCGGAACAATGGATGCAAGCTACAGGAAAAGAGATTCCACCTCAACATTAGGAGGAACTTCCTAACAGTAAGGGCTGTTTGACAGTGGAACGCACTCCCTCGGAGGGTGATAGAGTCTCCTTCCTTGGAGGTCTTTAAGCAGAGGCTGGATGGCCATCTGTCGGGGATGCTTTGATTTGGATTTCCTGCATGGCAGGAGGTTGGACTGGATGGCCCTAGTGGTCTCTTCCAACTCTACGATTCTATGATTCTAAAAAGAGTAATTTTTCCAGCCTTTATCCTGAAGTCTGTCTTCTTTGACAGGTCAATGCTGGGCACTGTGACAGTGAAGGGTGTCCTGGTTAGGCTGTTCTGGCAGTTTGCAGCAAGTTATCAACTTCAATGTGAGTCAATGACTAACTTGCCAGAAGGCTTCTGTTGCTCTGCCAGTTGACCTTCTGGCTTCTTCTTTCCTCCTTCTTGCTTGTATATCCTCAGGCGTCTTGGAGCCCTTTGCCAACAAGTATGGCCATGGATTATTTCAGCAACTGTAATCCCATTGCTGGAATATCTTGCCCAGGGCAGGCCTTACCATTGCCTAGACTGTGGCAGGAAGACAACCCTCCCCTTTATGTAACCTGACATTGTCTCAGAAGTGGTAACATCAAGTTAGAAATACACTTCACCAGAACAGCAGCCCTTGGAAATCAGGAAAAAAATATAGAAACAATTTCCCATTTACCTCAAGATTATATGCGTGAGGCATGACTGATTAAGATACTACTCCTGGTAATATTAATCTCTGATATTCTGCACAGTTGGTCATGAGGAAGGCTTTAGAGCTCCCTGCTCAGTGAAAAGAGCCTGGGCAATGAAGAAGTGAGCACACTGAAGATGGTACCATTATGCTCAGCCCCATGCCCCTTATACAAATGAATACAACATGATTGAGCATTATATCTGAATACAGCATTATGTGACTGTTCAAAATCTAGGTATGTGGTGAACAGCTAAGTCTCCTTGGCCAAATGTGACAAACACAGAGATTGGAGAAGGCACTTTTTTGGACTACAACTCCCAAAACATAGTCTCCAGTCACCAGGAACACTGGCTGTGGTGACTGGTGGCAGGGATGTAGCCAAGGGGGGGGGGTGTTCTTGGGGTCCGCCCCCCCTTCCGTTAGATAAAACGAATGGTGTGTGCTGCCGCGCTGCTGCACCCAAGCCCCATTATAATGGTGGCACTTAGTCTGGACCCCCCCCTTCCCAAAATCCTGGCTACGTCCCTGCTGGTGGGTTCTGGGAAATGTAATTAAAAACGATGTCTTCCAAACTCTGAACAATTAAAAAAAAAAGATGCTCTTTGCATAAATTGCAGCTTCATTCTTCCAGAGAATGTCAGTGTTGAACTGTGTCTTTGCTGTGCAGCTGGGTGTGAGCATACACGAAGATACACACATACACAGGAGATGGGAAACGGAGAGATACACAGAAAGAAAACAGGAACATTCTCCACGCTTCAGCCCACTGTTATTCTGTGAGGAGATCTGTTTGTGCTCCAGCAGCCGTGAAGCATTACAGTGTCAATGCCCTGTGACCAAAGTCACATATCCCAAAGGCATTTATTTCATCACTAGTATTTCAGTTAACAGTAATTGCATCTGCAACAGCAGTTCAGTTCATTTCCTGGCAAGAGGTTGCAACAGAATGTCAGTCAGACCAGGTTGTGATCATTCATCACATCAGTCAGATGTGGAGCTATCTTTTTATTGGTTAGCTTTTGCTGTACAATTTTGAAGGGAGGGGGACAAAAACTTAAATAAAATAGATACTGTAAAATAATATTTAGGAATGAAATGGAGGGGGAATCTTCCAATGAAATTCAGAACAATTAAAATCATCGAGACAAGCTTCTGTATGGCTACTCAGAAATAAGTTCCAGTGTTGTCAACAAGGTTTTGTTGTTGTTATGTGCCTTCAAATCAACTCCAGTTTATCAAGTCAACCTGTCAAAAGGTTTTCTAGTCAAGGATTATTCAGAGGAGGTTTGTGATTGCCTTCCTCTTAGGCTGAGGGAGTAGGACTTTCATGGCTGAGTGGAAAATCGATCTCTGCTCTCCCAGAGCCCTAGTCCATTCAAACCACTATGCCTTGATGGTTCTCCAACAAGACTTACTCCAAGCTAAATGTGTAGAGTAGGGTTGGGACTTATGCCGTCCTCCAGATACTGGTCAACTACAATCTCCAAATTCCTCACCACAGACTCTGCTAGCTAGGGCTCCTGGGATTTGTAGTCCAGCCACATCACAGGAGTCACATAATTTTCACCCGTGATAGGTTCTTGACTTTTATGTCACAGTCCTATCCCTACCAGATTGATTCAGGGAGATCCTCTATTGATTTCAATTGGACTTTCTTTGGTTTTGAATCTCAGCTGAAAGCTAATGGAAGACATGAGAGGAAGTATTTACTTGTGCTGCGATGCACTCACCAGGGGGGAATCAATCCTCAACTTGTCCGACATGTTGTGTGTTTTCACAGCCAGAACGTTTCTTCTCCCCTTCTCTTTCTTCCCTCCTGAATCCTTTCATCCTTAAAATTCCTCCAGGCAGCCCAGCTGCACAGGTGGCCAGCCATCATTTGTAATGATTTTTGCACTCCACCTCCACCTGCTGCTGCTCTTTAGAGTTAGTTTTCAACCGGAGGCACAACAGAGTGGCCTTAATCTGACGAAAGATGACATAACTTTAGTGCTAAATGAAACTGAAGGGTGGAGTGAATCGAGATTGTTCTTTCACAGCGGAAAGTTGGTCCCAGTGGCTGAGTGCATATTGCTGCATTAGATCTCTGTGGGAGGGAGGAAGAGGCGCTGCTGATTTTTAGTCACCCATCACAAAAAGAAATGTGACAGGTGCAGCCTTTTGTCTCTCCCCCAACACTAGCCACATAGAGGGGCCAGAAAATAATATGGTCTGGTCTCCTTTTGAGCCTTTGACAGCAACTCAATAGGCAGAAATTGGCAGGTAAAGCTTGGCACAGCATGGCAGCTACTAAACTGTCCGCAACAAGAAGTGTTGTTAAAGGCAAAGCTACTTTAGTCACTTGAAAAGTTGGCACCTTTAGCATGGAAGGAGATAACACTTTTCAAGTGATGTAAATATACGTTGGTAGAAAACTGCATGTACAGAAATTCAAAGGACACCTCTCAGAGACAAAAGGTTTAATAACCCCCCTCAGGAATCTAGAAAGCTGTCTTTACAGTTATTATTTACTATATTCTTTGCTTTTTTTATGACTTACTCCAACAAAAAATGTTTTAAAGAATGCCATGGCAGACTATTTGTGTGTCTAGGCCAGCATTCTTTACTAGGGTTTCCAGAGGAAAAACTGGAGAGGATTCCTGTACCTTACATGGTGCTAGAAATGGAGGAAATTCATCAGGTATTGCTTGTTACCTGGCTGTGTCCAGGTGTTTACTCTAACAGACATAGTATTTCAAGAGCTGGAGTGTGGAGCTGCAAGATCCTCCAGATGTTTTTGGATTGCAACTCCCATCACCTCTATACGGCACAGCCAATTCAAAAGAATAATAGGAATTGCAGTCTAACAGAGTCTGGAAGGCTGCAAATTGCCCATCCCTCAAAAAGAGGCTTTTTGTCTCATTTGTTACCTGATCTTCTCAAATGGTGGTGCATTTGGATGAAAAACATGTTCTATCACTGATATAAAGCATAGGACAGTTAACTTTGGGGACTACAATTCTAAGACTCCATAATTATTTTGGCTAGCTAGTTGTAGTCTAAAACGGTAATTTTTTTCCAGCCTCTGTGCTGAATTACAGTTCCTCCTCAGAATATGTGTACATCAGAAAATAACATGAAGCAATTGCCTGAGTATATTTCATACAAGATGCCCAGTTTCTGCTTTTGACCTCCATGGCTATTTGCTGCTAAAAAATGTGTGTAAGGTAAGGAGGGAACATATGCACTTCAGGTATAAAAATATCTGATGCTAGTCATGTAGGTAACTTTTTTTTGAGGGCACAGTTAAACGTGTTCCTACATTTACACCAACAGTAATAGCAGGAGGCATAGCAGAGCCTTCATAACCTCCTATTGCATGTGCAAAGTCACATCCACTCTGAGAAAACTGTTGGTGGGTGATTTCTACATCAGTGGGGGTAATGTATCTGTTCTTGGTTTTAGACTGAAGTTTAAAGGCATTATCCAAAATGGACAAGGCTAAACACCTTGGATAGCTCAAGAGAGTGGTGAACCTTAGAAATAGTGCATGCTTGCAAATTGGTTCCTGTAATTCACATTCAGCACTAGGTCCACTCTCACAGTAAAGGAGGGATTAGTGAAAACACACACTCATCAAAGAATACACAAAACACAAAGAATACATAATTGGATTATAACAAATATTATTGTAGAAATTCGGACTGGGACTCAATTAGCTCATAAATTAGCTCATGAATCTTATGTGTACCAGGTAAATAAAGAAAATATTTAAGTATATAAAATGCAATCCCTTGAACCAGGCTTTGATAAAGTGTCAGAGGGCACCTTCCTGCAAGACTTCGGGCTGAGACATTTCTCAGGACTTTCTCATGCTTCCATCCAGAAAATGGTTAAAGTGTTGGCATCCCAGAAAAGCAAGCAACTCGCTAATGCTTATCACACACAGAGCACAACAAGGGGTTAAAAGCACATTACTTAGGCAAGAAAGTGGGTCGAAAGCGAATTTGGGTTTCAGACAGATGAGGACCAATCCCCTTGCTAGCTTGGAAATAACTTTTTTGTGCATGCTCCAAACCGTCATTTCCACAAGTGAATACACAGACATGCTCCAGAGAGGGACAGGAAATGGGAAGGAAAATTCTCTTGGCCCCAGAAGCCTTTTCAGAGGAAGGCAGGCTGATGTTTCCCTTTGCAAACTCCCATAAAACCACAAACAAGTTCACACACGCACTAGAGAGAAAGAGGAGGTGGCAGGTCCATAAACTTGCCTGATTTCAGCAAGGGCTGAAACTCCCAGATGCCCTCCAAACATCCTCTCCCTCTGCCTTCTCTCACCAGCGGTTTCCTGCTGCAGGAGGAAGTGACCAGATGTGCGAGGTAAAGAGGTGTGTGTGTGTATCCATCCCTTTAAGAACAAGGCTGTCCCCCTCCAGCAAAGAACCATGGGAAATCTAGGAACAGGGAGAATCCAGGACATGGTTTTCAGACAGCTACTATTACGTGAAGAGAGCAAATTCGTGAATGAACTCAACATGAAAACACGGTATTTTTGCGAAAATGCTTATTCCTGGATTCACCTCACTTTCTGTCGGGATTCTGACCAATTTGTACATGGCATCATCTGAAAAGCTATTGCAAAATTGCCCCTAATGCCCTGGATGACCCTGTATTGTGACCAGTTTAACCTTCCAATTTTCCCTGAGTGAAAAAGTCCTCAGAAACCAGGCTGCAGTTGTGAAATCAATTTCCATTCTAGGAAGCTATAGAGATTAGATCTAAGCAAATTCAGGGTTCAAAGTTTCTTGGATAAAATAGGTATTTAAGGAGGAAAGAGGAGTTAAGAAGCTAAAGAAGAGAAAAGGTTTTTCAAGAGGGGTTTTTTTTTTTTTTGCAGTTGAAAAAAGCACAGATTAACCCTTGCATTGTGTTGCAGTCACAAAGTGAAGAACAACTGGGAAAGGAGAAAACTAGAGAAAAAAATTGTATGTGGTTGAAAGAGGTTAAATGCAGTGAGTGAAATTCAGGTCTTGAACTCCTGTGTGCTCAGCCATGTTTATGGTGCTGATGAACTAGGACTGCCACATCTGTTTGTGAGTAGGAGCTCATTTACACCAGCTCATTTACACCATTCTACATTACCTCCACTTTCCATAGGGACATGCAGATAGCTCTCTACACACACATCTCCACTGTGTTGCCTAGTGCCACCACTACTAGTGTGAGTCATTCCCTCTGAAATAAGAAATGAGCTGCCCAGCATTGATCACATGGCTGAGCTCTTTGTTGTATCCTCAGAGGGAGTGACATACACCAGCAGTGGTGGTTTGCGCAACACAGCAGAGACATGTGTGTAAATATCCACTCAGCATTGCTTTGGATTTTCCTCCAAAATCCAGAGCAAATGGTAAGTTTCTAAAAACTGGTTTAAGGGAGGGATAGGGTGGATTCAGTGTGGAACTGGCCTTATGTTGTGAAGACAGTCTGCATTCAAACCAGGGATTTGGCCCTGTGTCATGAAGACAGGTTGCCATGAGGGCTGGGTGAAACCATTTCATTTAGTCCATGTAGATATGCCCTCACTCCTCATTCTTAACATGGCAGGTAGGAATACAATATGATGTCCCATAGTGGAAATCTATTGTACCTATTCAATTTGGCCAGTGATGATGATAGAATTTGGCTCATTTTTAGGAGCACTTAGTATGCTACTCAGTATGCAAATTTCTTCATACATCTTGAGATTTTAAAAGCCTGAATGTGAGAGAAACTGAAACTGACAGATTATTCCACCTCTGCTCCCCAGTCATCCATATATATAAATATCACCATCAATTAAAGACAATACTTTATGTATCTAATGAACTGATTTCCTTCCACCCCACTGGAAGTAATAGGTACAGAATCTGTTGAAGGTGAAACATTAACTTAAATAATCAGCTGAAACAAAAACTAGCAGGATGGGCCACTTAGACAGAGCTGAGTATCAGCTAGTTTCATCCAGGTTAATGGAAAGGGCCTCTCTGAATTGGAACTCTAGACACTTTTGTCTGGATTGTAACTTACACAGTCCATCAGTCAACAGGCTGGGGGCATTGGGAATTGTAGTCCAAAAAAGTAACTTTTCCAATGCTTTGTTGTTTTGTACTAAAATTCTTTTCTGCATCTTCTGGATAGCTACTGCATGCAAATAGCTTTGGGCCCTTTCTAATTTTAAGCTGACTGTACTGTAGAACCAATAGGATTTCGGCATCTGTGTCAACATCTGAAAAAATATGGGTGGAATTCAATTGGACAGTTTCGAATGTATAACCTAGAGTTATACATTCATGCCTGTTTCATATGCACAGTCCCAATATATTCTCTAGTTTAGGTGATATGTAAGTGTAACTCTTTCTGGGTTCTATGGGGCCAATTATAATTGCCTATTTCAAGCATAATTCTACTTTAAATCTCAACATATATATTTTAACAACATATATATTTTAAATCTGACATATATGTACTGTCCCAAAAGTTTCACACATCCAATGAGCTTGCCAATGCAGGACTTGACTGCAGGATTCTTTTGCCTGTGTTGCTCAGTAGTACTGCAGCATTTGGTGCAACCTTAAAGCCCTAAATAATAATAAAAAATTAGAACTGAATGCAATATAGAAATTACACTTCAATGAATTTATTCTTAAATACACAACTGAAAATATCACTATCTTACGCAAAGTGAAATGGGTCTGCTACTTAACTCTGGCAATGCAAATCTAGGAAGTATTTACTTGGTTATTTATAGCCTATTCTCCAAAAAATTATAAGGCTGGATTACATGATGAGTGTCTTGTCTGCAGAGAGTCACAGGTTCAATTTGTGGCTGTTCCATTTAGCCAGAATAGACAGTTCTAGGCTACATAACTCCAATTTCAATGTCACAATTTCACAAAAGTTTTGTTTAATCCTCTTTATTAATTAGATTTGTTAGGTCAATACTGTGGATTTCTGCTGTGCACAGTAACTGTTTCCCCTGACAGACATGACAGAAATGTATTGATTTTTCTATAACTGTATAACATTTATAAACCCATATAGATGAGCCTCTTAGTCATAGGACTGTGTAAGTTTGAATGTAATATAAATAACATAAATTAAAAATTCTTTGGTGAGTGCTGCTAAGGGAGGACAGCAAAGTATGATTCATAAAATATAATCAGAGGAGGTTGTATCCTTTGTAATATGATAGATATTTGTTGTACCACTGGGAACTAAGTTGCAACTTGTAGGTCTTCAAAATTTCATTTCTCATGTCATGGTTTAGGCTACAGTGTCTGCACTCTTAGGTATGATGAGAGTAAGTAAGTCATGGGTATTACTTCTGCATTAGTATAATTAAGACGGTCTACTAGATAATTTCATCATGTTGTCACAGATTTTGAAAATCTTGCCTTTTCAGTGAGCTTCTAGTCCATGAGAAAAATAGCATACCTATGATTATAATGTAATTTCAAGGTTCAACCTTCAAGGCAAACCAAACAATTTTTTAATAAAAAGATAGACTAAGATCATGCAAGGTTAGACACAACTATAACGAGGGAGCTCTATTATGGTAGTTATATCATCAGTCAATAATGCCCACCAAAACAAAACAACAACAAAAACAACCCACCACCACCACCTTTTCAGCCTAGCAGTGCCCCAACTAAAGGGCTTCTGAGATGCTGCAGATGGAGGTACTGGGCAATGATGACTGCAGCACTCTCCTAGTGCATTGAGAACAAGCAGTTGGAGGCGTCCTTCAGTCTAGAGGCTCAGTGAATCCATGACCAGGATAGTACAGCAATTTCATCTCCCCCTCCCCTCTCTGTATATATATTGCATTTAAGACATAAAATACATAAACAACATAAAATATATTTACAACATAAAACATAAACTACAGGGGGGGGGGAGGAAACACACTAAATGCTCAAAAATACAAAAAGAAAATCAACCACACAACACCAACACAAACACACATAATAATATGTAAAAGAACATGTCATTTTCCAGTGCCCTGATTTGCAGTGTCTTTGAAATTCTTTGGTTGGGGTGCTGCCAAGTTGAAATGTGAGCTTTTAGGGTCACATTTGGTTGTTAAGAATTGTAAACATAAACCCCACAGCAGTTACAAGATCATAAGTTCAGCTTATGATCTTGTAATTACCGAACATGATACTAGCCATATTTATTTTAAGGCAATCTCACAAACTTTCTAGATGTTTAAAATTGTGGTGCAACATGCACTGGGTACAGATAATGTCCCTTAAAGCAGAATTTATTGTTACATAGCTGGTTAATACTATACTGTCAAGTCTTTTGGGACCCATCTCATTGCTGTTGTTGTTGCTGTGTGTCTATTCTGATTTATGATGATCCTAACATAGGCATGGTACAGATCGCCTGAAAATGGCAGTCTTCTGGCACCCATTGTAACTCCAGAGGGATGCCACAAGCTGCCAAACTCTGTCTCTCCAGAGTAAAAAGAACCCGGTTCTTCCAGGTTCTTTTTGGCCCAAGACAAACGGGCTGAAATGGGCGTGGCGGCAGCAATACTAGAGTTCTGGACTGTGTAGCAACCGCACAGTCCAGAACCCTAATATGTAATGGTGGCCTGATGGCGGCGTCCCACACTCGTGACATCCACCCGGCAACTTAAAAAGAACCCATTTTTCCAGGTTCTTTTTACCCCAGAAGGATACCGTGTGGTTTGGTGGCTGCGGCGTCCCTCCCAAGGGAAACAGGTTGCCACCAGCCTGCCCTTTTGAGGTGGTCTGACCTGGGCCTTTGCAGCACTCATATTACGTCGTGAGTGCACCAGTGACGCACTCACGATGTAAGCGATGCACAGCAACGTGCGGACGCTGCGCTTCCCTTACATAAAGATGGTGAGCCCCGTGTGGAAAGGAGGCTGCCATTAGGCTGCCGCTCACATGTAGTATGCCTTGGGAATGTGTGGTTTGTGCACGGTCCTGAGCCCTACTATCGCCGCCAGGCGGTGTGTACCAGGCCAACCTAACATTTATTCAGACAAGGTTTGCCCTTACCCTCCTTTAACCATTGGTTTATCTTAGACATCCATTTCAGTAGGACGTGCCAGTCCTCCTATTCTGAACCCTGTGTTTCTTACCTTTTCCTGGATCCACTGCAGGTTCTGAACAGTTGGATTGCAATTGCTAGATAACTTGGCACATGCTTTGATGTGGCTTTGGCTGCATACCTTTGCTGTGGCTAGAATACCGGTACTTTTACTGTTAACACAGAATGAACATATTTACCTCCAGAACTCTACAGTCATGAAACCACTTGGCAGCTGGCTCACTATGGACTCACTGCCGCTTAGTTGTAGATTGCTTGTAAGCATTTTTATCCCTAGAATTTCAGATGGAGTTATGAAATGTAAGCTTTTCTCCTGAAGTCTTTATTGAAATAGAATTACAGAGACTTATGAAAGAGGAGTCAAACAGTATTGGGTCATCAAATTTGTTTGTGCTGCATACAGAGTGGGTGGCAGTCTTAAGTGAGCCTTTGAAGTTTCCTTCTCTATATACATATTCTAAGTACATTTAACTGGTGTTTTATATGAGAACATGATGCTGGATAACAATTTTTTAAAAAAACCTGCCCTTTAATATTTCATTTGTTCTTTTTCAAGGTTCCATGACCCAGATTAGAACTGCTTAACCCTTATGCCTTCAGTACATCATTGCTATGTTATTACTGGATACAGAGTCATGATTTTTATTTTTATTTTTTTAAAAAAATAATAACTATTCAGGTCTATGAAACAAAAACAGTATCAACTTGTGGGAAATCCTTTTCATTAAGATCAACTGAAATGCCTCACAAATGTACAAATGTATGACTTTTGTAGAACACTTGATCATGCTAGGTAGCACAAAAAATGGTGGGTTGGAAGAAGATGAAGGGAAGTCCATCATTTAGTTATGTGTTATAGCCTTGAAGTCTGCATTTTAACTCACACTCAGAATGGAGATTCCTGGCTGAAGGGATCACTTACAGGCATGCAGGTATCGTATTCTGAGATTGGAAAGTTGTCATTATCCTAACTCATTATACTCAGTGGTAGATGGTGACTCCCATGTCAGCCATGAATCTGTTTTTGCCTAAATTTTGAAGGAACTATACAAATTTCTGGACTTATTTTGGTTAGAGTTTGACATCTTTCAATGGCGGGATACAGACGGGCAGGGAAAGACGTCTTGGAGGTGTATTCTGCTGAATACGGAGCCTCCAGACTGCCCGCCCCGGGGGCGTGGCTAAGGTGTATGGGGCTTCCACATGGGGGGCAGTGAAGACTCCTCACCTGGGGCCGTTTCTGACCCACAGTCTCCATACCGCCGCCTCGCAGGACGCCGCAAAGAGAGAGGCAGCTTCCGCACGGGCGGCCAAAAACGGGGCTTTTTTTTTTCTTTTGCTGGCTGGCGGATGCGCCGCTGCGCAGCTGCGGCGCTCAGCACCGGCGGCAGAAAGCATATGTGCACATTTAAAGCACCCAAGCCCCTTTAAACTTTTTCCCCCGCCCTGGCCAAGAACAAAGGTGGTCTCCTGCCAGCTGGTGATCAGCTGGTGTTGGCATCATTGTCTTCTTGCACGTTGCTAGTGTCACCAGCATCATGGATGCCTCCTCTCCTTTGGTCCCCATGCTCTTGCTGAATCTGCAATGCACAGCCACAGCTGTCGCCGCTGCCACCGCTGTCCTCCTGCCATCCCCCATCACCTCCCTTGTAAATATTTAAAGTTTTAGCATTTTTTTATTGTTAGGTGAAAATGGCACAGGAATGTGTGTAGGGGTTCACTTTAAATTCCAAACTTTCCACAATTCAAGCAGTGCATGCGTACATGTTGCTCTAGGGTTAGGGTTAGGGTTAGGGTTAGGAGCATTAAAATAGAGTGCAGCTGTGCTGCAGCTTCTACATCTGCATGGCATCTGACGCTCTAATTAGAGCCTCGGTGCAAACTGCGCATGTTCCAGGACCCCGACTCATTATGCGATGCAGCAGACACGGAACTTTTAAATGGGCAACTTAAATTAGCGGCGTAGCAATTCTGGCGTACCGGTGCAGCAGCATATAGAAAAGAAGCGGGGAAAAGCGGCACCGTTTTAATGCCGCTTCTTCCCGCTTGGGGCGTGCGGGCGGCGTGTTCATGGCGGCATTCAGGTAAGGGCCGTCTGAAGGCTATACCTTCATGACGTCATGAACACATTCCTTTTTGCCCGTCTGTATCCCGCCATTGTTGTCTTTGAGCTAAACCCTAGGGCTCACTCACCACTCCACTGATACGGGGAACCACTGGTTATAGTGTTTGAGAGGAAATCCATTGCAATTACCCGCTGCAGTGCTGGAAGAAAGTAACTCATTCATCTGCTCATGACTTTTATGTTGCATTATTGCTCTTTATGAAAGGGAAATAACCCTTACAATTGATAAGAGGATAGCATAAAGCATGAACAATTCCCATTAAAATGAATCTAAACATTCCCTTTTAAAGTAAAAGCTGCAAGTAACTAGGAGCCATTACTGATTTCTACCCACTGAACAATTTCAACAAGTAACTTTGCTGTTAATCACTATATTACTTTGGACATGGAACTGCATTCCACTCATATCACCCCTTCATGAATTAATTACAGCTAAATATGACTGCACCCACACTGCAGAAATAATTTAGTCTGACATCATTTTAACCACCATGGGTCAGTGCTATGGAATTCTGGGAATTGTATTTTCATGTGGTACAAAAGCTCTCTGACAGAGAAGACTAAATGTCTCATAAAATTACAGTTCCCAGGATTCCATAAAACTGAGCTATGGCATTTAAAGTGGTGTCATACTGAATTATTTCAGCAGTACGGATGCAGCTTTTGCTGCTTACACACAACGTCTGGTCAGATTTAACCTAGGATGAGGAAGCAATGGTGGGCCTTCATGGCTGAAGATGCAATGGCTGGCTTTAACTCTGTCCATCAGCTTGGGTGAAACACAGAGGTTCCTAGGTCAGCACAGAACAGGAAGCAGAGCAAAA
Organism: Sceloporus undulatus; assembly: GCF_019175285.1. Taxonomy (NCBI): domain Eukaryota; kingdom Metazoa; phylum Chordata; class Lepidosauria; order Squamata; family Phrynosomatidae; genus Sceloporus; species Sceloporus undulatus. The sequence goes on from NW_024802934.1 coordinate 4,835,547, forward strand.
ACATGACATTGTCATCACCTGAGAACAGGCGCCCATCACAAGATGAAATGCATTTTCATGTGAGGGACTGAAATGGCTTTTGAGCCTTGAAAGTTTGCTCATTTGTGTGAACATCTGATTGTTGTTGATGCAGAACAGAAAGCGGGGAAAGGGGCATTTGTAATTCAAATGAGCATTTCTGACTAATATAGCTTGAACACTTGACATGACAAAATGACTGAAGCAAGAACGGCTTTAGGCCCCGTGTGAAAATGCCCTAACTCTAAACCATGGTCAATCCACTGGAAAAAGGAGTAAGATTTTATAGGGAATAATAAATCTACTTTTGAAAAGGGGAAAAAACAGAGAAGCTTCCTAGAAGAAAAACTATGCTAAGTTTATTACAATAATACTGAAGTGCTCATTCCATGAACTAATATATTTGATATACATATGTAATAAAAAGCCTAGCAGAATATACATTAGAATACAGTGGTATTTACTCTTCAATAGTCATGTATAAGATGGCAGTATGAAATTAGTTTTTGGCAATCTGAATTATCATTAAAAGTTTGACATAATAATTGTTAGTCATACACTGTCTGCTATATATGGGCAACCTAGAGGATTAGCCAGAGATGAGTAACAATACATGATTGCACAAGCAAAAGAAAAGAAATTCACACTGTTTGTTGACTGGTATCCTTTTGCACAGTGATTAGCAACATCAATTGAATGTACCGGTTTCAGTGCACTGAAGAGGACCTTTTTCCATCCAGCTTTCATCTTCAGAAATGTTATAGCATTTGTTAAAATCTAACATTAGAACCTTAACTTAAAAATGATTAAGATTCTCAGTTAGATATCAAATCATGTTGGGGAACATCTGAAAAAGGAATCTATAATATTTAAGTTCTCAAGTAAGAGACTAAAATATCTCTCTGGCTTTTCTTTGCGAACGAAGATTCAGGAAGGACTCATCTCATGCTTTCTACAAGCGCATTGATGACTAAAAAGACCAATCCGAGATAAACAAGTCTGGTTGCAGAAAGCACAGCAGAATGTCTCCTTGGGTGATGTTTCCAAGTTGTGGTTCTTTCTGCGTTGTCATTTCTCTTCGAGACTCGTTCGGCATGAGCTTTCAAAAAAGGCTGCAGCATTGTGGATAGTGCGTCTCCATGCCTCCCAATGCGAGGCCATGGCAGACCATTGTTGGTGATCAATTTGGCCGAGCCTGAGATGTTGTTTCAGGGAGTCCTTGTATCTCTTCTTTGGAGCGCCCCTCTTACATTGACCCGTGGCAAGTTTACCGTTGAATACTATTTTTGGGAGGTAATGGTCCTTCATCCTAGAAATGTGTCCTGCCCAGCGCAGCTGCATCCTCAATAGCATGACCTCAATGCTAGTGATCCCTGCATGCTCAAGGACAGCAAAATTTGTCACATAGTCAGTCCAGTGTATATTTAGAATTGTGCGTAAACAGCGCTGATGAAAGCTTTTGAGGAGTCATAGGTGTTAGCGATAGGTGACCCATGTTTCAGACCCATAAAGGAGAATAGACAGTACAATGGCTCTATACACACTGATTTTTGTGCTTCGCCTCAGGTGTTTGTTACTCCAGACTCTTTTGTGAAGCCTTCCAAATGCACTATATGCCTTTGCTAATCTGTGATCGATCTCTTTACCAATCTTGGCGTCTGAGGAGATGATGCTTCCCAGGTAGGTGAACTGCTGAATGGACTTAAGCACAGATGTGCCTACAGTGATGTGGGAATGGTAGTGTTCTTCCTGAGGTGCCGGCTGGTAGAGGACTTCCATTTTCTTCAGGTTGACTTCCAGCCCAAAGAGCTCTGCAGCTGTTGCAAAACAAGATGTTAGGCGCTGCAGAGCTGCTTCCGTATGGGCAACGAGGGCAGCATCATCAGCAAAAAGCAGCTCACGGACTAGATAGTTTAGAGTCTTAGTGCAAGCCCTCAGACTGCTTAAGTTAAACAGGCTACCATCAGTACGGTAGCATATATAAATGACGTCTTCTTCTTTGAGATCTGCCGTAGCCCTTTGGAGCATCATGCTGAAGAAGACTGTAAATAGAGTTGGAGCAAGAACACAACCTTGTTTCACACCATTAGTTGTTAGAAAGGGCTCCGAGAGAGCATCACCATATCTGACTTGACCTTGCTGGCCTTCATATAGCAAGGTAATCATTTTGAGGAATTTAGGGGGACATCCTAGTCATTCCAGGATCTTCCACAGACCTTTTCTACTTACAGTGTTGAAGGCTTTGGTGAGGTCAACAAATGTTACATAGGCATTTTACAGACGGGGCCTTTTGGCCGCCATTGTTACGCATGAGGGGCGACGCTTCCTGACGTGCCTTGCCCTTTGCACATAACAAGAGCGTAAAAATTTTGACGTGACGGACGCCTAGCATCCGCATGTCACAGCGCCTTGATGATGCCGTAAGTGCGCCATTGGTGCCTTGCAGCATCATAACGGCGCCAGTAAAAGAAGCTGCTTTTTGAGGTTTCTTTTTGCTGCACGAGGGAGCCGCGCGGTTTGTCCACTGCGGCTCCCTCGTACAGCAAACAAGGGAGGCGGCAGTCTGTAAAGCACCATAGAGTCCTTTGTTCTGTTCTCTACATTTCTCTTGCAGTTGTCTAAGGGCAAATACCATATCTGTAGTGCTCCTATTAGCTCTAAAGCCGCATTGGCTTTCAGGGAGAAGTTCATCTGCAATAGCAGGAACTAATGCTTGCAAGAATTTTCCCAGCAATAGAGAGCAGTGTTATAATTTGATAGTTTGAGCAATCTGATTTTGCTCCTTTTTTCTTATACAGGGTGATGATGACTGCATCTCGGAGATCTGATGGCAGTTCGCCTTTTTCCGAGAAACTCACAAGGAGCTTGTGGAATTTAGCATGGAGTACATGACCTCCATATTTCCAAGCTTCAGGTGGAATTCCATCAATCCCAGCTGCCTTGCCTTTTTTCATCTGCTGTATGGCCTTAAGGGTTTCTTCCAAAGTGGGAGCTATGTCCAATTCATTTTTCATTGGTTGTTATGTCATATGTTGAATAGCTGAGTCTTGGACTACTCGATTGGCACTAAAGAGGATTTGGAAGTGTTCATCTCATCGGTTCAGAATGGAAGCTTTATCTGTAATTAGTGTTTGACCATCTGTACTGTATAGGGAGCTTTGGACCTGATATGTAGGTCCAAACAATGCTTTAAGATCTTCGTAAAATCCTCTGGAATCACCCAGATCTACACAACGTTGTGTCTTTTCTGCTAAATTGATCCACCACTAAAATATACCAGAAGTAAAGATATTAGGGGAAATTATTATCTGCAGTTTAAGGAAAAGCATTTAGAATTCTCAGCCAGAGAGCACTAGGAGGCCTCCAGAGCAGTAAAAGTGGAATAACAGCACTGCAAGAATGTAGTACAGTAATCTCCCTAGCCAGCTCCTAGAAATGCTTTCCCTTCACTTTCCTCATATGGGGAGAGATCAAGGGGAGCACTCTTGCCTTTCAACTCTCAGTCCACCTCTCAGGTCGTCCAGATCTTAGGCATGTTGGGAAAGAACACATCACCTCCCTGTTCCAGTAGTAGCTGGTGGCTCCTATGTATAAGAGTGTAATGCGGCAATCTCCTCAATCTCAGTCTGGGACTCATTAAGGTCATGGAAGTGCCTTCTGGAAGTGGGAAGTCTCTGATCAACTGTAACAGCAAGGATTCCACTGTGCTCATAGGAGAATCCCGAGGGCTATCTATTATTACAGGTGGAAGGGACTCTCTTTCCACCTCAAATATTGATGTCAGGCTAAAATCAATAATTGATATCAAGCTGACTGGGTGATAATAATCTTGGTCCTCTTTGGTCTTCTTTTTGAAGATGCGGCAACACTTGCCCTCCTCCAGTCTGTTCGAATGTCACATGTTCTTCAGGAATTCTCAAAGATTATTGACAGTGGTTCTGAGATTATCTCTGAGATGATCAGAGATTTTGTATCCCACTCTCAGAAGGTACATTCATGACCTTGGTGAAATCCAGACTGAGACTGAGCCAGCCAGGGCATTGGTGAAGAATCTGGGTTTAGGAGAAAGGTAGGTCAGATTTCAATCCTCTATGAGCAACATTAAGCCTGTGCAAAAGGAGGTCCCCTTCCTTGGACTATAGATTCTGGGCATATATTTCAAGGCATATATTTATGGGACATTCATTTTCATTTTATCTGCACAGACTTCAAGCTTTAGCTCAACACACTCACACATACAAAATGCAGTGCAGATGTGAATTGATTTCTTTATATCTGAAAAAAGAAATACATTCTCTTAATAGACTTCAAACATCTATTCCATCAGCCCAGGGCAGTTGCTATGGAAAATTGTGGAGCGACTACAATTGCTTCTTTTAAGAATAGACCATAGCAGAGCTGGGTTGTGGGATTTTAATTCCCATCAGCCATTGCAGAGCTGCCAATGATGGGGGATTATAGGAGCAGTAGTCTATCAGCACGTACAGTGTGTTCCCCAGACATGGGCTATAAGACTATAAAACTAATCTTTAATAACTTTTTGAATTCAATAAAATAAAATCACCTGCTCACTAAGACCAAAAACTGTTTTCCCTTAATTATCTAGGCTATAGTTCTATACCCATTTATCTAGTAATAAAGCCTATTGAATGAAATAGAAGTTATATCTGAATATGAAACAGGACACTCACATCACTCACACAGACACAGACACATGACAATTAATATTCTGTTTTATTTATTTTATTTATATCCCACCTTCATTTATCACCACAGAGGCATGGGAATTTACTCAAATTTTCTGTTTCTGGAAGATATTTTCCATCCAGCTCAAAAAACTTATGTCGCGTAAGCACTATAGTTTCATGTTCTTATTAATCCAGAGCCTTATGAAACAAACAACTGACTAGCAATGCAACAGTCTATACCAGTTAAGGAAAGAATTTACCTAATGCAAGCGTAGAAGCCTTTGCTGCTATATCTTCCTCCAATCCAACAATATATTTCTATCCCATGCACTTGATTTCTCCACTTACAAAATGCAGGTGTGGGGGATCTGGGGTTTTGTTATTTTTAGGGACAATGCTGAAAACAAATTAACTCTTGTTAATTTTATCACTGCTTTAAGAATATTAATCATAAAACTATGGAAAGGAACATAATTTTTGCTGTTAGAGCTAGACGACTGGAGTGTTGCAATTTTGCTCAGTTCCCAACAACAACTCCATAGGCATCGGGAAAAAATAAAACAGTAGGAGAGGTAATTTACACCTGGAAAAATCCTGGTTTGGGGCCTGAACAGACAGGCCAAAATAAAGCTGCTTTGGGTGACTTTGGAGGCATGCTGTTAAAATGACAAATGCATCTTAAGAGGCCAGAAGCTTCACCAAAGTTGCGTTCCAGTCCTTAGGACTGGAGTATGGTTTTGGCGTGGCTTCCGGCCTCTTAGGATGCATGCATCATTTAAACAGCATGCCTCCAAAGTGACCCGAAGCAGCTTTATTTTGGCCTGTCTGTTTGGGCCCATTATTACAGTAGAGTTTCTGGAGGAAAAGATACATCTGCACTTGAAAAAGAGTGGCAAGGGATAACACAAGGCAAACATGATAATACAACAGATTGGAACAAACTTTGATTAAGGTCTAAGGTATAAATGGATGAACTGTATAAATAATGGGGACAATAACTAATGTGGAAGAATTCATCACATAACATCCAGCACACATGGGCCTTTTTGGTGGCACCACCATAGTCAAAGAAATAATGGTCTGAAAAATATAAAATGGTTTTCTCTACAAAAATTGTCTTTAAAGTTCCAAGCACTAGATCAGTGGTGGTGAACCTTTTAGAGACCAAGTGCCCAAACTCAGTGGCATTCCTGCACTGGGTATCTCCTGGTGCCGGGGGGGGGGGGGGGGGGCAGGACGTCTGGAGGCAGGGGGGGGGGGCAGATCTCTGGGGGATGGGACTTCCAAGGGCAGGACATCCGAGGGGGAAAAATGAAGGCACATTCTCTCAGCCTCAGGCTAGCAATAGCAACTCTCCCTCTCGACAAAGCTTGCCCAAAAACCTCCATGCCAGTTTCACGTTAGGGTTGCCATAAGTTGGAAATGACTTGAAGGAACCACACACACAAGTCACACTCTCTCAGCCTCAAGGGGTGGCAAGGGCTAACCCTTCTGATGAAGCTTGCCAAGAAAACCTCATGATAGTTTCACCATAGGGTCACCAGGAATGACTTGAAGGCACATGCTCACACAGAGGATACTCTCTCAGCCTCAGACTAGCAATAGCAACCCCCCCTGATGAAATGCTGTGATGCTGCTGCTTCCTCTTCCTCCTCCTCTCCCTCCTGTCATCAGTGGCGGGTGGGTTGCTGGAGGCATGGGGCCACCACTGTTGCTTCCTCTTCCTCTTCTTCTTCCTTCTCCTCTTGTTCCTCCCTCCCATCTCTCATTAGTGGCAGGCGGGCACTGGAGGTATGGGGCCACTGCCACCGGTGCTTTCTCTTCCTCCTCTTCCTCCCTCCTTCCTGGCTCTCACAGATGGGCAGGCAGGCAGCTGGCAGCATGAGACTGCCACTGCTGCTGCCGCTTTCTCTTCCTCCTCCTCCTCTTCGTCCTCTCCCTCCCTCTCTCCCCTCACTGGCAGTGAGAGTCTCATGTGCCCACAGAGAGGGCTCTATGTGCCAACTCTGGCACACATGCCATGGGTTCACCATAGCTGCACTAGGTCAAGATTCTTTTCATTTCTTTTTTTAATTTGAGGGGTTTTTTTTTAGTTCCCTTTCATTGATTAGTGTACAGGCGGGATTTTTTTTTAAAGTCAAATGATTTTATTCTGTTGGATTTTTAATGTTATTCTTTGCCTGTTTTTTATTTTTATTTTTTCCTGTTTAATTTACAGCATATGTGTTTGCGGGTTGGTTTTTTTAAAAATGCTTTTCTTAATTTAACCATGTGTGTATGTGTGTATATATATATATTGCGCTTTTTAAATTTAGCTTTTAATTTTTGTTACCTCCTGTGGGAAGTTGTCTCTCAATCTGTCTCTCAGTTTGAAAAAGGGGATGAAAATATCCCAGATAAATAAATAAGCTTTGTAAAAGTACAGCAATGGTACAAGCAGGACCACCAGTATATAGCTGAGGCATCTCTGCTGCTCCTAGGTTTGTAGTGAGTGGGAGTCTGTGAGCTAGGAGAGATCTCAAGACATTGAATCCAAGACAACCAGCCTGAGCTGAACCTCTTGGATGAATATGTGGATGAGAATATTAGATATTGCATGTCTCCAAATTTTGTGATGCATTTGCAACTCAAAATGTACCAAAATGCATTTTAAAATTCACATTATATTCTTTATTGAGAAAATACATTCAAATGAATATTTACATACACATTTATATATTCATACATGTGTGGATTCAAAAATGCTAATTAAAGAAGAAATGGGACAGACCTAGAAGTGAACATATGCAAATCGGTCACAGATTGGAAATAGACAGATCCTTTCATCTCCAAATACTTCAATAAAGTGGAAACTTCCACTACACAGCTTGTTTTTGGCTGCTCTGCAAGTCCCTGAATTATCTCTTTTAATTATTTTGTTTGGTCTTTAGGTTCTTGCAGTATCTTGACATTGCCAAGTGCTTTAAATACACTGTTATATAAAGTTATTTCTTTAAAGTTATTTAAAAGATGTTTAAAAGGTTCACTTACTATAAAGAAGTCATTCTGTCACAATGAGTGGGAAACAGCATTTTACTAACAGCACTGGAATAATTCTTGCTAGATCTCACATTCTGCCTACATACCAAGGTAAAGTGCTCATTTGTTTCAACTGATTAGCACCACTCAGGCGACTTTCAATAAGTTCCAGAGTACCCCATCCACAGGACCCAGTTGCTGCTGTTTATACTGTGTAATCCAGAAGGCAAGTATGTCATCGTTGTCGTCATCATCATCATCTGTATATTCTGCTTTTCCCAAAAAAATTGCAAATCAAGGTGGTGTACAAATTAAAATGATTACAATATACCTTAAAACATCTCAATATTCAACAGTGAAGTAAAGCAAAACTATTAGCAATATTAAAACAATTTAAGGCATACCTTTAAACATAATAAAAAGCATTACAGCATTAAAAGCTCTTGTCTTAAGATTTTGTTTTAGTTCTAAAAACCTGTTGGAATAAAAAAAAAGTCTTTGCTTGCTGATGGAAAGGCAGCAAGGAGGAAGGCATTTTGGCCTCCCTAAGGAGCATGATTCGAGAGCCTAGGGGTAGCCACCGAGAAGGCCCTATTTCATGTTCCCTCCAACCGTATCTGTAAAGATAGTGGGACTGAAAGAATTGCCTTGAGGAAGGTTATGAGAATGAAAAAAGTCAGCCTTACCAAGTACTGATTTCTTATGTTACACTTTTTAAAAAATAAGAGGAAAGGAATTGGGACAAAAAGTGAACACATTCTAAAGTTGAACAGTGGGAGTAAAGAGAAAGAGATAAGAACATAGCCATGGGTTGTTTTGGGTTTTGTTTTGTTTTTTACATTTGTGGTTGGAAAGAGGTACAAACCACAGGGTAAGGAAACTGTTTCACTATCTATTGCATTCTTGTAGAATGTGTTCTACAAGAAACACTATAATATGTACTACATACAGTAGTTATATCACTTTCCCACCACTTTATTTGTCATGGCTCCATCTTATGGAATCCTGGGATTTGTAATATTGTGGGGTACATAGAATTCTGTGTAGACAGAAACTAAAACTTTCTAGCAATCCTTTACCAGACTTTGGATCCCAGGATTATGACAATTAAAACTGATATGACTGTATAGTGCAGATGCACACAGCACACAGAACTTGACAGGAATTTTTCTCTCTCTTATGTACGCACATAAGTCACTATACTTTCCTGTAACTAGACAATTTCCTTTTCTTGTTAGCCGTCTCTTTTCCATGTACTGAGCAACCCAAGGATGTTCTACATTCTGCCACATGGGTTGATGCTGCTCTGTTGCTACCTGTCCCTTTCTTGATCCTTCAGCCTTTCTCCTCTTTATCATATATCTGGACTGCCTTTTGGGCACTGATCTTGGCCTGTGCCAAGTATGCAGTGCCACAGATAATCCAACAACTGGAAGTCAAATTAATGTGATGCTTGTCATGAGGTCTGGTCTTGCACAAATGACTTTCTTTTAACAAATAGACAGCATTTGGGGGAGGGGGAAGATTGCATCCACAGACTGGAAAGGAAGGGTTCAATCTGCTGCATGTGCTGCAGTCTTTATCTGAGTCATTCCACCATGACTGCTATTTGCAATGGGAGGGAAAGCTTCTACTGGTACCAGTGGGAACTCTTCCATAGCAAATAGCAGCCATGGGAGCATTCCAATTGAGACTGTGACAAGGGAAAGTGCTAAAGTCCTCCATGCCTGATTGGCTTGAATTCTTGTGCTAACTGTATGTCAAAAGAAAATCAGCTTTGCTTGTTTGGCCCTGAGAAAGGCAGGATTTGACACTGTTATTTTGGAAAGAATAGCACATTCTACTTGTGGTTATCTTTTTTCACATGAAGTGTGTTACTTGTTACTTGCTATTTATAAAGAATGAATGATGTGACAAGTTATTATCACATTTCTGTTGTTGTTTTTGAGGGGGGAATCACCCGAAATGCCCAACTCCACCAACTTCCCCCTGAAATAACATTTCTATGAAAGCAAGTAACATGTCCCTCATTACACTGTTGTATGTACACAAATTTACCTCATTTTCATTAAAAACTTTAAAAATACATGACATTTTCCCCTTTACTTGAAAAAAAATAGCATGTAAAATTTTCTAGCTCTTGGAGAAAGACCCAAATCTGTATGATACAAAGTCTTCCCTCTTTCCCTTTGAAATAGCCCCTGTTTTTGCTGCAGGTAGGGGACACAGGTGATGGGAAAGGACTAAGCTTGTCAGCCATGTTTCTGCAGAGAATTGTCTTGATCAGTGGCCTGGGTCAGCTTGTTCTGTCAAGTCGATGCTCTGAGGAGTGAAAAAGCAGGAGAATCATTTTTAAGAGTATGGAAAATGTCTTAGCCACTTTCTTCATCTGCTCTGACCTTCTCCATCTTGCTGGCTTCTTGGCCTCTGCTTTCTGTGCCCCTGCCCACCTGCCTGGGCATTCTCTTCCTCCGTATCTGGAAGCCCTCAGGTAGTAGCAAAACTTTCACTGATATCTGTCATGGCAGCCTGGCATAAATACAGGAGTAACAGCACAATGACTGATTCCACCCATAATGAGAAGAGACAGATCATTGTCCACCAATGAAATCGTTAGACCTTTCAGCAATGTTATGATCAGTGTTTTGAGCGCACGAGATGGAGTTAAAAAACCTGATAAATTCCATCTCTTCAGATTAACTTCGAATAGCAACAACTGCAAGTGCTGCCTAAACTGAAATTTTGCTTTGAACACAAAAATCCACCTCACTGCACCAAACCTAAACAATATGTATGTAACCTAGTGGCTTCTAAACAGAGAGGCAGAGAAGTATTGATTTGGCATATGTTTCTTCTTTTTAGACTAGCTGCAAATTCTTGGTACCATTAGTAGTTGCAATTTAAGCAAACAAACAAGCAAACAAAATTTATTATCAAGACACATTTTTGATTATCAAAACTGGATGAAAAACTTTTGCACTTGGTGAAAGGCACCAGTGAGTGGCATCTAGGACGATTCCTTCCTTCCCAAGTCAAAATGCATGATCCCCTTGACTGGTTAAGTGATTTCTGACACTCTGGCAGAATATTTCCATTCCATTCCTGATGGCAAAAAAGTGACCTTGAGGTAGGCATTTTCTTTCAGCCTGATCTACCTCATGGGGTTGCCGTGAGGACACTGGAGAAGAGCCATGCACACTGCTTGGCCTCTTTGAAGAAAAGGTGGAATATATATTTAATAAATAATACATTAAGTAAGTAATAATTTTCTCCTTTTTAATGATAAGCCAAATTTGGTGTAGTGACAGCTATCTTCCTCTGTCCAATGGTAGGGCAGGCAATGGTTATTATTCAAGATTAATTTGTCAAAACCGGAGTCATGTAGTCACTTCCAGCAGACACATTTAATAATCACTCGTGCCTTCACCCTCTCCTCATATCTTGATTCCTTCCCCTTATTATTTTCTTAAGAAAATCTGATTTGCATTTCTGTGTGCTCTCTTTAATCAGTAGCTAAACGTGGGTGTTTTTTTGTTTTGTTTTTTTAAACCCATCCCATACATTTTCCTACACGTACTGCAGACAATGGTGCCATTGCTCAATCCATTCCTTATGGGCACTGGAATACAAAAGGAATACAAATGGGCTTCTGTTTCTCCATGCTGGTCAGGTTAACCCTAGATGCCATTTGCTGGTGCCTTTCACCCAATACAGAAATACAGCTGTTGCTGAAAGATCATAGTCTTCTTTCATTTGAATATGGCTGCCCAAATGTACAGTAGCTATTAAGTTATCCACTGACAAGCAAAGATTCAGTTCTTCGGTAACGTACCATTATATATGTACCGTTGTGAGCTCTGATCATCTTAAAAACAGTATTTCCCAAACAGAAGTATTAGTTGCAAAAATAATGTGTTTTTTTCCAGAAAGAGAAACACAGAGGTTAAGGATAATAGCATTTTACTTGAAAACTTAACTCCCTAATGTCAAGCATTTGGGGTCTGAGAGAGAATTGAAAGCCCTCTTGTGTATGCTCAGAGACATCTGCCCATGTTATTATATTACATTTTTGGGGTTTAAGTAGGGATGCCATATCCCGCCTGTAGGCGGGGCAATCCTGATTTTGGTGGTGCCGGCCCGGTCCTGGTCTGGTTTCGCGCCAAAACTGGGACTGCCCCGCTCGCGGCCACCTCCGCCCTCGTGCGCGCCTTCTTTGTGGCCGCGGGGTCCTCCAAGGCCTCGCTGAGGCCTTGGAGGCGGCTCCATGGTCAGAGCTCCGGCCGTGGGGTCCTCCAAGGCCTCGCTGACGCCTGGGAGGGCTCTCTGCGGTCCAAGCTCCAGCCGCGGAGACGCTCCCTCCCGGGCCCTGGCGAGGCCTTGGAGGTGGCTCCACGGTCGGAGCTCCGGCCGCGGGGTCCTCCAAGGCCTCGCTGAGGCCTGGGAGGGCTTTCCATGGTCTGAGCTCCAGCCACGGAGACGCTCCCTACCGGGCCCCAGCGAGGCCTACATATCAAAATGTAGGGCTTTTAAAAAGTCCTACATTTTTATATGTTGTCCTACATTTGTCCCGGTTTGGAGGTCTTCACTTATGGCAACCCTAGGTTTAAGTCATGACTTTCAATATGATATTGGAAGGAGAGGGTGGGGCTGTGGCCTCTGGGCATGGTACATATGTTTATATATAACAAAGGGTGCAGTGTCAGACTTTGGCTGCTGCCAAACTCCAAGAATAAAGGAGTTTCACACCACTTTAACAGCCCTGGCTCAATGCTATGGAATTCTGGGATTTGTAGATTGGTGGGGCACCAGATTTCTCTGACAAGGAAGGCTAATCTCACAAAACTATAAAGCCCAGAATTCCATAGCATTGGGTCATGGCTGTTAAAGTGGTGTCAAACTGCTTTGTATTTCTGCAGTGTGGCAGCAACCATAGACTAGAGAGCCCTGTGTTCACATGTGTATCTGGGGCCCCATTCCCACTGGCTTATAACGCGGATCAGGATGCGAATCATGGGTGCATCATTTCCATTTGAGCACGAATCCAATCCGCATTGCTCTGATATCGTTTCCATTGAAATTCCCTCAATTTATCTTGATAAATCCGAACTATAGGTTGATAAAGCGGTTTTAAAAAAA
>NW_024802934.1:4851406-4860965 GCF_019175285.1 Sceloporus undulatus
TTTACTTGAAAACTTAACTCCCTAATGTCAAGCATTTGGGGTCTGAGTGAGAAATGAAAGCCCTCTTGTGTATGCTCAGAGACATCTGCCCATGTTATTATATTACATTTTTGGGGTTTAAGTAGAGATGCCATATCCCGCCTGTAGGCGGGGCAATCCCGCTTTTGGTGGTGCCGGCCCGGTCCTGGTCTGGTTTCGTGCCAAAACTGGGACTACCCCGCTCGCGGCCACCTCCGCCCTCGTGCGCGCCTTCTTTGTGGCCGCGGGATCCTCCAAGGCCTCGCTGAGGCCTGGGAGGGCTCTCCGCGGTCCAAGCTCCAGCCGCGGAGACGCTCCCTCCCGGGCCCTGGCGAGGTCTTGGAGGTGGCTCCACGGTCGGAGCTCCGGCCGCGGGGTCCTCCAAGCCTTCGCTGAGGCCTGGGAGGGCTCTCCGTGGTCTGAGCTCCGGCCGCGGAGACGCTCCCTACCGGGCCCCAGCGAGGCCTACGTTTCAAAATGTAGGGCTTTTTAAAAAAGTCCTACATTTTTATATGTTGTCTTACATTTGTCCCGGTTTGGAGGTCTTCACTTATGGCAACCCTAGGTTTAAGTCATGACTTTCAATATGATATTGGAAGGAGAGGGTGGGGCTGTGGCCTCTGGGCGTGGTACATATGTTTATATATAACATAGGGTGCAGTGTCAGACTTTGGCTGCTGCCAAACTCCAAGAATAAAACAGTTTCACACCACTTTAACAGCCCTGGCTCAATGCTATGGAATTCTGGGATTTGTAGATTGGTGGGGCACCAGATCTCTCTGACAAGGAAGGCTAATCTCACAAAACTATAAAGCCCAGAATTCCACAGCATTGGGTCATGGCTGTTAAAGTGGTGTCAAACTGCTTTGTGTTTCTGCAGTGCGGCAGCAACCATAGACTAGAGAGCCCTGTGTTCACATGTGTATCTGGGGCCCCATTCCCACTGGCTTATAATGTGGATCAGGACGCGAATCATGGGTGCATCATTTCCATTTGAGCACGAATCCGATCCGCATTGCTCCGATATCGTTTCCATTGAAATTCGAACCAGATTCAATTTATCTTGATAAATCCGAACTATAGGTTGATAAAGCGGTTTTAAAAAAATAGCGGCTTTTTAGCGAGTTTTCCTGTGCCTCCCAAGTCTGATTCGAGGCAAATGAATGGGAACGAAAGGGTGTCTGATTCGGGATCTTGAGAATGGGAGGGGCAGTGCTCAAGGGGCTGGCCTGGGGGTGTCACCCGCTTGTTCGCTTCCCTGCATTACCGGCGCCATTTTCTTCCGTTTGCATAGCATTTCCCCCGGTGGATTGGGAAGCAGGGTAAGGCAATTGAGCTCCAAATGCAGTAAACACATTACTCCCCCTACAACCCCCTCCCTACTCCACATTCATAGACCAATGTGTGAGGAGACCCATTGAACACCATTTTAAACTATTTTTTTTCTTTTTTCGCCTCTGCCTGAGCGCCTGAGCAGCAGATAGGCTTTGCAGTACATGCCTGCTTGATCGCCCCCAGACAGCCCAGGGAGCGATAGGGGAGGCAAAGGGATTTGGGGGGATTAGAGGCTCTTTCTCTCTTCCAGAGGAACTATGGGAAGACACAGAATAGCCTTGGATGCAAAGGCGTTTAGGACAAATAGTGGCTCTTTCTCTCTTCCAGAAGAACTATGGGAAGACACAGTATAGCCTTGGATGCAGAGGGGTTTAGTACAAATAGTGGCTACTTCTCTCTTCCAGAGAGAGTCTGGGGAGACACAGAATAGCCTTGGATGCAGAGGGGTTTAGGAGGAATAGTGGCTACTTCTCTCTTCCAGAGAATAGATTTGAGGGGAATAGAGGCTCCTTCTTCCTTTCCCGGAGGGGGAAAGCACCCTAGTGACTGATTGGCTGTGATGTCAAGCGCTCAGGCACTTGAATGACAGCTGCTTTTTAAAAAAGAGGTTCCGGAAGGGCAATGGGAACGGGGAGCAAAATAACCCGCTTCAAATTACTACAGGGTAAATATCAATGGGAACAAAAACAGGGGTAAAAAAACCCCCGGGTCTGTTTGCACCCGTTTTTAATGGGAACGCTGGGTCAGATTCGAGTCAGAACCCAAGTCAGAATCCGAGTCAGAATCGCAGCGAAATAAGCCGCTTTTTTGCCCAGTGGGAACGGGGCCTGAGTGTTTCTTTCCCAAAGTTTCTGCCCTCTTTTGGTCTGCCAGCACATTGCTCTCTGGTTGGCAGGCATCTCCCTCCACCTTTGGCCCATAAGGTGCTGTTCTGGCCAACCATATTAACCAGTGCTCCGTCATTGTGCACAGCACAACATGACCCATTCATGAGTAAATTTACAGCGCTTTATAAATAAAGGTTAATAATAATAATAATAATAATAATAATGAGTATGTGTCACATAATGCTAATATTATACATGGAAGTTGCATAGCGGTAGGACAGTGTATCTATATCAGCAGATTTTTATACCATGCTCTGATGATGTAGAATTGTGACCACTATGTGCCAAGCATATCTTGGGTGGAACATACCAGGGGCTCTTTCACAATATAAAATTATGGCACTTTGATTCCACTTTAATTGAATATAGAATTCTGGGAGTTGCAATCTGGAGAGGGATTTAAAATCTCTTACTATAATTCATTGAATTACAGTATTAGAGTTCTCTGCCAGAGAAAATTTAATAATCTCACAAAACTACAAATCCCAAGATTCCATAGGGTCAAGCCATAACAATTAAAGAGTACAAACCTGATACAGTTGTATAGTGAGGATACACCCATAATTTTCAAGCCTAACCATATGGTTGAATTGAGGATAGAATGGAAAGTGTACCCAGAACTGTTGGTAGGGAGGAACAAAGAGAGAAAAGGAAAGTCAGGCATTCATGGGTAACATTTCATAGGTTTTGTGATAGGGGGATGACCCAAAACATTAATAGGAGATTCTAGATATAGAAATAATTTGTTGTGCAATTTAAAAAAAGAGCAACAAAAACCAAGAACCCATCCACACTACTCAGTTATAACACTCTTATTCCATTCTAGGCAATCTTGGGGTTTGTAGTTTGGTGAGGAGCTGAACTTTTGTGGCTGTGATTTTTAAATTCTGTTCCCTAAATATGCCAATGCCAGAATTCCTTAGGTCAAAACCATGGCAGTTAACATGGAAAAACACTGCGATTTTGTAGCTTGAATGTGGCCACTGGCATCAAATAATTCACTCAGCAAATATCTCTATGATAATGAACCAGGCTGCACACTAGTCCCAGCCTTCTAGATTACAACTTCTAGCCAACAACTTGGCCAGTGCTCAAGCACTATGGGAATTGTCATGCAGAACAGCTGGAGGACACCAAGCTGTTTTTATCCCTCTTCTGCACTAGGATGCTAAAGTATAGCATACACCACGGAAAGAAATGCATAGTCTTCTAATGTTCTTTATCTTTGATTTCATTTCCCTCTGCAGTACTCAGTAAATGAATAATAATATGAATAAGCATAAGATGATTGAAGTCAGAAAAGATCTTTTGATCCGAGTAATAGAAAATCTGCTCTGAGAATCAAAACAGTGACTTGGTGTAAAAGGAGGAGGTACAACTGTAGCCTGAAGGGGAAGGAAACAGAGTAACCTGAATGGAAGAGAAAGATGCCTGACCAATTCAGCAAAGGCCAAGTACAAATGAGTGCAGTTCCTGTTTACCAAAACAGGGTGTGCAGGGAAAGGTTTTTAGATGTGCATAAAAAGAGAATGGTAATGAAGAGGGTGGGAAAGCTGGAGGGGTTAAGTTAGGACAATCTCAGAGAGACTGAGAGAGAGGGAGGAGTAAAAGGAATAATTAAATGATTGGGGAGGTTGAGGTTGAAAAGCTTTTTTAAAAACACACACACACAACCCTGTAATAATGATGTTTTTCACACTGCTCTTTCCTCTGGACATATCTGCAGCAATCACAAAGAGCCTGTTAAGATAAGTGTTGGCTGATACAAGCAGTAGCCTTTTTGCAGTGTCTACAAGCTGGGATAACACTCTCATTGTTTGCTTGATCCTTCGCCTTTTCCCCTAAAAGGAAAAGTTGGCCAGTGTCTCCCTCTGTGTGTACGTCTGTGCGTTTGTGTGTGTGTGTGTCTGTGTGTGTGTGTGTGTGTGTGAGAGAGAGAGAGAGAGCAAGAGCTACAGTAGCCTTTTCTGCCTTAGCAATATTCTCTTTCCTCTCCCTGCCTTTGTTTTAGGCAGGGGCAAAGCTTGGGAAAGTTGCTTTTTTTGGATGACAACTTCCAGAATCCTCCTGGAAGTCACAGTCCAAAAATAGCAATAGCAATAGCAAGTACATTTCTATACCGCTTATCAGTGCACTTGAGCACTCCCTAAGAGGTTTACAATGTGTACACTAATTGCCCCAAACAAGCTGGCTACTCATTTTAGCGACCTCGGAAGGATGTCAGGCTGAGTTGACCCTTGGCCCCCGGCTGGTATTGAATTCACAACCTTGTGGTTTATGAGTGAGTGGCTGCAGTACAGGCATTTAACCACTGTGCCACCAGGGCTCCCAAAAAAGTAACTTTAAAAAAGTAACTTTTCCAAGCTGTGGGTTTTGTTGTGTGAAGCCCTCATGCTTTTGTGCCTTCAGAACAGGATTTCAAAGAGAACAATGCAAAGATGTTCATTCCCTGTGCAAAGAGTTTCATGCACTGCTATAATAAAAGGAGGGAGGAGAAGGAAAAGAAAAGAATTTTTAAAAAACCAGATTCAGTTCCAGCAAAAGTGATTAAAGCCGTTTATGAAGTTAGTGGCTCTTTTCACCTGGACAAAGGCAAGGCTGACCTTACTGTTAGCAGAAATGTGCTGTCACCCTGAGGCAGGTTGATTCTGTGAAAAAAGCAGCAAACAGTTAACTAATTTATTTATTGTTATTATATTTTTATTTCCAGGGAGGAAAGGTGAGAGTTTTTGCTTCTGTCTGGTCTTGCAAACATACAGTGAATAACAGAGCACACCAGGGAATTACAAAAGAAGATCTGCATGGGCTTATTGATTACAGCAAAGCCTTTGACTGAGTAGATCACAAAAAGCTATGGAGCGCTCTCAAAGAAATGGGAGTGCCTTTACACTTGATTATCCAGATGCATAATCTGTACTCAGGACAAGAGGCTTCTGTCAGAACTGAACACAGAAAACCAGAATGGTTCCCAATTATGCAAGACCACATACTATCACCCTATTTGTTCAACCTGTATGCAGAAAATATTGTATGCCAAGCAGACCTAATTGCTATACAGACAGAGCCACCTCTATCTGTGCCAGAGTGGGGTTGCAGCAGCAGTACACCGCAGCCCTGATCTCTCCTTTCCTCAGTGCAAAAAGGAGCCACAAAAAGCAGCTCCTTTTTGCACCCTGGAAAGGGCTCCATAGCCACTGGCACGTGGCTTTTCCATACTCCTTTGGCACTGCATCATGTAAACGCAATGCCAGAGGAGCATTGTGATGCAGCGTGCCATGTAGAGCAACACACAGCTTCACTCCAGCCTGGGGGCAGATTTGGAGCATGTGTCAAGTGGACACCATGCCATGACTCTGCCCCCAGGCTGACCTTAATGGATGGTCTGTCTAGCTCCTTAGACTGAGAGGCAAGGGAATGAAGACTGAAGGAAGGAACATTAGCAACCTAAGATATGAAGATGACACAATACTACTAGCAGAAACCAACAAAGACCTGGTGCAATTACTGAAGAAGTTCGAGGATCAAAGTGCCAAAGTAGGCATGATGCTGAACATTAAGGCCCCATTCCCACTGGGCTATAAAGCGAATCAAGAATTGGATTATAAGGACATCCTTCCCATTTGAACTCGCTTTCGATCCTTGTTTAAGGAAAATCATTCCCATTTGAATCCGCGTTTGATCCAACTTTGATCGATTTCTCTAGCTAAAACCTGAATCAGCGGTGGATAACCCGGGTTATCCTGACTGCACTTTTCCAGAGGTTTTTTTTTGCAGCTGCCGTGTCGGATCTGCAGCAAATTAATAGGAACGACAAGGTGTCCGAATCGGGGGAGGAGCAATGTTCAAGGGGTGTCCTGGGGGGTATCACCAGCTTTGTTCTTTCGTGGCATTCCCAGCATAATTTTCCCCTGTTCGCGTAGCCTTTCTCTGGTGGTGTGTAAAACTTTTTTTTTTAAAGAAGAAAGTTAAACTGTGTTTTTTGGAAAGGGAAGGAAAAAGAAAGGAAAGAGGAGAAGGGATATGGAGAAAGGGAGGCTGGCAAAAACTTTTTGTGAGCAGAAAGGAAAAAGAGAGAGAGAGAGAAAACCCAAACCTTGAACGTAGCTCCTGCATCCAGCCTTGTTTCCTTTTTTGAGACAGAAAAGGGGTGGCTGGCTGCTGCATATTGGGGTGGTTTGAAGAACAAGGCTCCCCCTGTTTGGGAGGAGACCTATGGAGGCCAGGAGCCTCCTCACTCAGGCTCTCCTCAGCTTTGTGGGGGCTTACTTGGAAGGAAATGCCTTCCCCCAAATCCTCCTGAGGCAGAAATGCTGGACCTGAAGCTCTTGCTCACGAGGAGCACCATTGAGTTGCAAGTGGGTGCCTCTTTCTGCCTTGGAAAACCCTGAGGCTCCCAACTGTAACAAAAGGGCCTTTAGCTGCCTAAGCATCCTCCAAAAAAATTAAAGGGAGGAACGCTAAGAAACACCACTCCCTCTCTCTTTATGTAACTATCCAACCCCTCAACTTTTTTCTCTTCAAATTCCCCACAGAGCAATCCTTCTCTCCCTCTCTTTGCAAATAATAATAATAATAATATTTGAGTGTATAAAACTTTATTTTTTTTTAAAAAAAGAAGAAAGTTAAACTGGGTTTTTGGAGAGGGAGGGGAAAAGAAAGGAAAGAGAAGAAGGGATACGGAGAAAGGGAGGCTGGCGAACACTATTTGTGAGTGGAAAGGAAAAAGAGAGAGAGAGAGAGAGAAACCAAAACCTTGAATGTGGCTCCTGCATCCAGCCTTGTTTCCTTTTTTGAGACAGAAAAGGGGTGGCTGGCTACTGTATATTGGGGTGGTTTGAAGAAGAAGGGGGGGATAAGAAGAAGAAGGGGGAATTAGATGTCACTATGGCATCTAATCGCCTAAGCGCTTGATTGACAGCTTTAAAAAAATGATTCCAGAAAGGCAATGGGAACGGGAAACAAAAAAACCCGCGTCAAAATACAACAGAGAAATATCAATGGGAACAAGAACATGGATCAAGAAAAACCGAGTCCGTTTGCTCCCTTTTGAAATGGGAACGACGGACCTGATTTGAATACGACTCGGAAACTTGATCAGATCCAGACTCACAGCAATATACGTTGCTTTATATGTCCAGTGGGAATGGGGCCTGAGAAAGCAAAAATAATGGCCATGGAAGATCTACAAGAATTCATCCTAGATAACAAGAAAATTGAAATAGTCAAAGTATTCCCATAGCTTGATGGAAACAATGATCATTATGGAGACTGCAGTCAAGAAATTAGAAGAAGAGTAGGGCTGGGAAGGGCAACTATGAAAGAACTGGACATGATCCTAAAGTATAAAAATATACAACTGAACATTAAAGTTAGGATGTACAAGCCATTGTATTCCCCATCATCACCATGTATGGATGTAAGAGCTGGACAGTGAAGAAAGCTGAGAGAAAGAAAATAGATTAATTTGAGATGTGATACTAGAGAAGAGTGCTGAGGATATGGATGGCCAAGAGGACAAAGAAATGGGTTCTAGAACAGATCAAGCCCAAATTCTCCCTGGAAGCTGGAATGACTAAATTGAGGCTGTCATACTTCGAGTATGACATTGTGAGACGGCATGAAATCACTGGAAATTAATTCTTAAAAAGGTAGTAAAAAGAGGAGGAAACCACATGCCAGATGGTTAGATTCAATTGTGAGCCTGCAGGACCTGAGCAGAGTAGTGGAGGATGTGGGTGTGGGGGAGGCTTGGAGATGACTTATCCAAAGGTTCATCATGAGTTGAGAGCAGTTAATAACATCAACTGGCCTTGAGTAAAATGTGTGTACATGGATTCAAGTCTCCTATTAGCAACCCCATGAATTTCATAAGGTTTTTTAAGGCTAGGAATAATAGAATGTTAGCCTTGGAAGGGGTTACAAGGGCCACAGAATCATAGAAGCATAGAATCATAGAGTTGGAATAGACCACAAGGGCCATCCAGTCCAACCCCCTGCCATGCAGGAAATCTCAATCAAAGCATCCCCGACAAATGGCCATCCAGCCTCTGTTTAAAGACCTCTAAGGAAGGAGACTCCACTACACTCCAAGGGAGTATGTCCCACCTTTGAACAGCCCTTACTGTCAGGAAGTTCCTCCTAATGCTGAGGTGGAATCTCTTTTCAATAACAATAAATTACAATAAAATTTATTTATATCCCACCCCTTTGAGGTCAATCGGGGCGGTTAACAGCAATAAAATACAACACATTATACATCAAAATTCCCTCCCCCTCTTAAAAATTATTAAATCAATTATAATTAAAACCAACAAATTAAACAACATTAACACATACACATTACAAAACAAAAACAAACCAGAACAAAACAAAACAAAACAAGTAAAAACAAAACAAAAAACTACGGTGGCATTTCCCGGGAGGATAAAAAGAGAGTTCCTGAGGTCGGGGTTATCTATCTGGGAAAGACCTGCCGGAAGAGATCCGTCTTTTCCTGTAGCTTGCATCCATTGCTCTGGGTCCATCTAATCTAAACCAACCTCCTGTCATTAAAAAGGTACACGACAACGGCACACACAAAAGATGTCCACCTAACCTTCCTTCCTTCCTTCCTTCCTTCCTTCATTTATTTCAAGGATTTATATTCTGCCTTTCTCCCACAATGGGATTCACCTTCGAGGATCTTTTTTAAAAGACATTCAAAGAAGGAGAACGCACTCCACCCCAGCAGTCTGCTCCACTGTCAAACAGTTCTTACAGTAAATAAGTTCTTCCTAATATTTAGGAGGAATCTCTTTTCTTGTAATTTGACTCCATCAGTTCCCATTCTAGTCTCTGTGGTAGAAGAAAACAAACTTATTCCATCCATATGGCATTCTGTCAGATATTTAAAGATGGCTATCATTCTGTCAGATATTTAAAAATGGCTATTAATCTTTTCTTCTCCAAGCTAAATTTACCCAGTTTCCAGAACTGTTCCTCATAAGTCTTAAAATCTAAACCTTTGATCATCCTGGTTGCACTTCTCTAGACATGTTCCACTTTGACAATGCCCTTCTTGAACTGTGGTGCCCAGAACTGGTCACAATGGCACGGGACAGAGGATCTCAACCGCCGTGCCACCGCTGATTCTAAGTTTAGGGACTGCACACCAACCACACGGTCCCTAACCCTAGCACAGTGTGGCAACAAACTGATGGTGGCATCCTGTGTACATGGGTGCCGCCATTTTGACATAAGCGATGTGCAGCATCTTGGTCCTGTCCTCTGGAATATTAACTATTCCTCCTAATTTGGTGTCATCTGCAAATTTGATAAGT
>NW_024802934.1:4863965-4928231 GCF_019175285.1 Sceloporus undulatus
ATTATTTCCCTTGATCTCGACACTGTTTTCCTGTTGATGCAGTCCAGATTACATTGATTTTTTTTTAATATGGCATCACACTGTTGACTCATGTTTTTGTAAGTATTGTAAGTAAGTAAGTATCACATGTCACTCATCCTATATTGTGCATTTTTTTCCTGCCTAGATGTGGTAACTTACATTTATTTCTATTGAAAATAATTTTGTTAAGATTTGGCCCAGCTCTCCAACCTATCAATATCATTTTGAATCCAGATCCTGTCCTTCGGAGTATATGCTGTCCATTTTAGATTGGTGTCATCTATAGATTTGATAGTCATACCCTCTGTTCCACCATCTGAGTTGTGTTCAGCACCACTGGGCCCAGGACAAAGCCTTGAGGTACCACACTAGTTTCTTCTCTCTAGCGTTTGGAGGCGAAATATAGCCCACAGCACCTGGTATTCCTTGGTAGCTACCCATCGAAATACTAACTAGTTCTATCCTTATTTAGCTTGCAGGATCTGATGGGATTTGGTGGGGAGGGGTGTCATTTGCTGCTCTGCTTCAGGTCAGAAAATGGGCTCTGACTCAGGGGGGAAGAAGTTGATGCCATCAGGAACTCCCCAGTTCTCCTGCAACTCTTGTGATGATATCAGGTCTCTTATAAGGCCAAACTTGATGTGATGTTAATTTTTGCTGTGTATTTAACATGCGCAGGTATTTAAAATGTAAATAGCATCAGCTGAGAGAGGGGTAATAATTAACAGGATCAAAGCAGGCAGTGTGCATGAGGGATTTTCACAGTTTGCTCCTGAGAAAACTCCTCTGAAGCGGGGATTTTTAATTTTTTTATGTGGTAGTGGTAGGGGTGAGAGAAGCCCCCCCATTGACATCAGTTGATGATTTCTTCACAGTGTAGATCATACCTTCAGAGGGAAGATTTTCCTTAGAACTACAGCAGGAAAAGAAAGGATTAAATTCCCTTCTATGCTTTCTTGAGCCCATTAACAATCAGCGACCTCCTTGCTATTTTCACATCTTTAAAAAAGGCATGTACACTAAATGTATTTTATGTGACCTCTAGTTCGATCCATTGTAGACAATCAGATCTACCATTCAGCAGGGCGAAAGTGGCTGCTTCAGGAAGTACAGTTTTGATGTCATGGAAGTTCACAGAAATGCTTGTTAATTATTTTTACTATTATTATTATGCTTTTACTGCCAGGGCGCAGGAGAGGTGTTTGAAGGATTTTTCTGCTCTCAGATACCAAAGGAACATGGCCAGCTTTGCAAATTATCTAATTTAAATGGGATTGAGTGGGCAGGGTGGCAAAAACAACAACAACAACAAAAAACAAAAAACAAAAACAAAACACCAGGTTGTACCAACCCTAGCCAATATAAGCAATCGCCCTACCCCACATTGAATATAATAAGATGGCTTGTGGCAACCAACATACCAACTCTCTATTCAAATGTATGTTAACAGCCCCAGTTATTCATCTGATTATAGTAATTTCAGGTTGTAATTCCTCCCTGCAAAACAAAATGCATAACCTACTATGACTGAGCCATCACAGCTTTGTTTTACTTCTCCCATGCCACTCGCACCCCTGGTTTGGGTTTACCTGGCTTTATCTTGGAAAAACTTCCCTTTCTTTATTAAGAGTTCTTTCCTGGTTCATATGTTGGAGGTGCATGCTGGCCGTTCTTCATGCATGTGTGCAGAAGATAGCATCTTGGATGTGTGTATGCATTATTAAATGGCCCTGTTGGATTTACAGTTCAGCCAGTGTTACGAGCACATTGAAACTAGTCATCACAAACTATTCAGTGAAACCTAGGCAGAGGAACGTGTTCTCTCTGCAGGATTTGAAAACAGAGAAACAGCATGTCATGTACATTTACAATAGGTACTTCTACATTTGAACCTTTTGCTATTCAAAGCATTTTAATATTCTAAAAATGCATTTTTCTCTCATTAAACATTGTTATGTATCACATGGCTATTTGCTTGCTAATTTGAAAGGAAGTTGTATACATATATCAGCGCCTGGATGGTATGTTTACTCTGAAGAAAGGCACACTGGTTTATTATTTAGCTTACTCCCAGGAAAGTTAAAATACAAAGCTATCTCCAAGTCACTTTTCTTGTCCTGCTCAGTGTCTGTCTGTCTGTCTTAAATCCCGTCATTCTCCAATAGCTTTAAAGACACCAGATCCCATCTGATCTTGGAAGATAAGCAAGACCAGCCCCGGTTAGTACTTGGATGGTAGACCACCAACAAATACCAAGTGTTCAGAGGCAACTGGCAAAACCACTTCTGACCTGAAGGCACATATGCACATATTCTCCAAAGAATAACACTTAATGTGGCTAACAAGGTTAAAATAAAAACAAATACAATTAAAACATAAAAACAGATTAAATCCCCTAATAAAAGGAAGCCAATAAGTGCAAGAGCAGCACTCATCCAGTTAGACCTCTTCTAGAGCAATCCAGTTCAGAGTTTGGAAAAATTACATTTTTGGACTGTGTGTGCACATTCCCTCAAATCACCTGTTGACTTATGGTGACCTCATGAATTTCACAGGATTTTCTTAGGCAAGGAATACTCACAGGGTTTTTTGCCATTTCCTTCCTCTGATACCAAGTATTTATTGGCGGCCTCCAGTCCAGGTACTAACCAGAGCTGACCCTGCTTAGCTTCCAAGATCATATAGGACCTAGTGACTTTAACTCCTAGAATCCCCAAGCCAGTATAATTGGCAAGGGCCTCCCTGGGTTTTAAAAAAGGTCTTTTTCAGTCTGTTCTTAAGAATCTTAGACAAAGAGAGCTTGTTTCCATCACCTGTGACCTGAGTCTTCTAACTAGAAATGCTAGGGACTGAATTTGAGATGTTCAGCATGCAAAACATGAGCCCTGTTGCTGAGCTGTGGTGCTTTCATAGAATCATTGTCCCCTGCGACCATAATCCCTGCCATCCTTAACCCATTCTTCCTTTTTGTAATAAATGGATAAACCTTCTGTACACTTTTAAAACACGTTTCTCCCCTACAATCCATGTCTGCTTTTTAAAATGCTTGATAATTCTTCCTCCTTTCCTTCACTTCCGTTTACCGAATAGCTATATTTTGGGCCCATGTTGGGCATATGTAATGCAAGTCTGCGCCCAAGGCAATAGCAATAAACCAAAGAGAAATTTCACAGCTATGAAAACTTCTATGAAACCTCATTAGGATACTTCATGTAGAAACAGAAGCTGAATTATGAAAGTCATAATGGATATTTGCTCAACATGTTAATCTTTGTTTAACATTGTTAAACTGCCATTTTTTGCTTCGAGATGTAGAACAAATCTTAAGAGAACCTTGTCACACCTTAAATACTTATAGATATGATATGGAATAAATGTTGGTAGAACAGAAAAAAACCCCCTATTCTCGCATTTTCTTAGACAGATAGCTAGCTAGCTAGACAGACAGACAGATGGATGGTTATTGGGGTTGGTTGGGAATTTTCCTTATTTTTTATGTGAATTTCCCAAAGTTTCTGCATTCCTTCATGCATTCAGTGGAAATAACTTGAGATTTTAAAAGTATGAATGCAGGGGAAACCAAATCTTATCCAGGTACAAAGCTTTGAGCACTTGGATCTTAAATGTCTGAGTTTTAAACCCTGTGTATTTAATATTGGGCTTCTAATAAACTGATCATAAGGCACAGGATTTGGTGTAAGTTGTACCTGTACTTTATTGGGGTTTAAAAATATATATATCTGTACAATGTACCTTCTGTTTCAGGCTATGACTTATGACTTCCATGGACTTATTATGAATTTTTAAACCAAGGGGAGGATGTATGTGTGTGCTTTTCTGTCCTGGGAATTTCCAGTTCAGACAGGGGTAAATTCCCAGGTCTGTATCAGTTGTCTCCTTTCCTCCTATTTCTGTTGAAGATGTTGAAAGAGGGTATGACTTTTGCCAGGTGGTTTTCCTCTGACACTCCTTCTGTCACTACATTTGCAGTTACCAGACTGATTGTTTCTTCTCCCCCCCCCTTTCTTTGGCAGTTATTATGCTAAAGTCATATAGCAGTTTAGCACAAAAAAGATTTTTTAAAAAACCAAACACTTGTTTAATGTTGTGAAATTGAAATAAACAATTTTTTTTTTCTTTTAAAAATCTTTGTTTATTTCAGTTTCACAAACATTAAACCAGCAACAACAGAAAAAATGGTCAAATAGGCTTAAGATGTGAGTTAACAGAAATACATGTATAAGGGATGCTTAACAGCAATTCCATTAGTATAGATACCTGAGTGGCACTGCATGTTTCTGACTGAGATGAACACAAAAGGGCACCAAGGAAGCCTTTCACAATGGGGTCAGGATCAAGCAGAAAGTGTCACTCCATAATTCAACAGTTCCTGATGGTGGTCCAGACAAATGTGATGTAGCAGTAACATAGGCCCTGTGCAGACCGGCCATATGATGCACACCCCGGCTCTGCTTCCAAGGTGACAGAAGGTGTGCGGTTGCTACGGCCCTGATCTGGCTGTAAAAGGGGCAGCTGGAGGCCCATAGTCAACAAGAGTTTACCAGTTGTCATCCAAGAAATGTGATTTCTTTGGTCCATTACAAGAGTTGATGGTGTAAGACAGTTTTTCAAGTAACCATATGTTATAACTCTTACTCGCTATATTTCCAGAGTCAAATCTACCATCTTCACATATAAAAATTATATGTGTAAGACAGAAAATTTAGGTTCTGGATGAGGAGTATGGGAGGGGGATGGGTTGAGTTCATAGAGAGGAAAGAAATCCTACCCACACCACAATTAAGCACACCTCAAGCAGGGAGAAAGAGGACGAGAGCTAGGTATATTTAGAGCATGAATAGATGTGGGAGTGAGAGCAACAATTAAAAGGTATGAAATCCAGAAACAAAATAGCACAGCTTTTACCAAAACCCATGAGGAGGACCCCTACCCCTTTGTAGCATCTGCCCTCATTTCTTTGGATAAGTTCCTTAATTTTCACAGCTGCATGTTAGGTGGGTTCTTCTTCTTCTTTAAAATATTTATATACTGCCCTTCATCCAAAGATCTCAGGGCGATATACAATAAAATCAACTTTTTAAACAAACAAACAAACAAACAAACAAAAAAGTTTAAATTATTAAAAATATATTAATTTCCAATTTAAAAACAAACTATTTAAAACTGGATAAAACAATTTTTATTAATATAACTATAAAAGATGTGCAGCCTGGATAAAATCCGTTGAGCCTATAGGGTTTAATAAAAAGCTAGGTTTTAATCTGATGCTGAAATGATTGTAATGATGGCACCAATCAGGCCTTCAGAGGGAAGGAATTCCATAACTGGGGTGCCACCTCTGAAAGGGCCTTCTCCCATGTTTTCTCATGTTGTACTTCCCCTACTGATGGTACATGAAAGAAGCCCTCCTCCCATAGATCTCTATTCTTGGACAGAGAGGCACTCCCTCAAGTATCGAGGTCCCAAGCTGTTTAGGGCTTTAAATGTTATTGCCAGCACCTTGAATTCAGACTGGAAACATATTGGCAGTGAGTGCAATTCCTTCTAAATAGGTGCTATATAATATATATCTCAGTGGATTAAAATGAAATCATAGAGGGAGATAGGGTTGGCCAGAACCATACAGGGCTTTTTGGTCATAACTGCCTTGGGGGCAGGGAAGTGGAGTTGCAATGGTCTATCAGGATTCCATCTCCCTGTCCAGACTGTCCTACAGTCTACTGGGTATGAGTGTGTCTACATAAAGGTGGGTGGCTGGGACAGATTAGGGATTCTGTTGGTGTACCAGACACCCTTCTTTGCAACAGTCTCCCTGACTGAGCTGGCTGAGTTGGTCTCTGCAGTGGCTTTGGAGTCCCCTCGGCATGTTGTCCTCGAGGATTTCAATACCCATGCAGAGATGCTCTGTCAAAAGCAGCTCAGGACTTCATGTCTGCGATGAAAACCATGGGGCTGTCCGAAGTAATATCTGGTGCCACCCATGCAGCAGGACACACTTTGGACCTGGTTTAGCACTCCCTGTCTTTCCCCTGGAGCAGATTGTCAGTCAGAGCAACCAGAACTGTCTCTGTACCATATCCTGGCCAGAAAACAGAATGAAATGCATGTAGATTATCTGTTTTACCCAAGAATATCTGAAGATGCCCAGCCACCATACATTCAAGCACATTATTCAAATATGGGATATTAGTCTTAGAGCAATAGTTGATGAACCCCAAAATCTAAAAATAGAGATGGAAGCTGCATTGAGAAATTGGGGAAAAAAAATACATTACCAAGAACAGATGATATTCCAATTGAACTACTTCAGTCCACACTAACAGAATCAACACCAGTGCTAACCAACATATGTCAATAGATATGGAAAACAAAATGATGGCCAACAGAATGGAAACTATCAATATACATCCCCATTCACAAAAAAGGAGATACAAAAGACTGTAGCAACTATAGAACCATAGCTCTAATCTCTCATGCAAGTAAAATCATGCTCAAAATTCTGCAACATAGACTCCAACCATACATAGAGAGAGAAATTTCAGAGGTCCAAGCAGGATTCAGCAAAGGAAGAGACACTAGGGACCACACTGCAAACATACGGTGGCTAATGGAGCGCACCAAAGAATTCCAAAAGAAGATCAGCATGTGCTTTATAGACTATAACAAGGCCTCTGACTGAATAGATCACGAAAGTCTATGGAACGCCCTTAAAGACATGGGAGTGCCAACACATCTGATAGTCCTAAGGAGGAATCTGTACTCAGGACAAGAGGCCACTGTCAGGACAGAACATGGAGAAATAGAATGGTTCTCAATTGGCAAAGGAGTCACACAAGGCTGTATCCTCTCACCCTATCTGTTCAATTTATATGCAGAACACATTATGCAGAACGAAAAACAGGATTGGACACAGAAGAAGGAGGAGTGAAAATAGGAGGAAGGAATATCAACAATCTAAGATATGCAGACGACACCATGTTACTAGCTTCCACCGACTTGGAACAACTACTAAGGAAGATCAAGGAGGAAAGTGCAAAGGTAGGCTTATTGTTGAACATAAAGAAAACAAAAATAATTACCACAGAAAATTTACACAGATTCAATGAGGAAATAGAAATAGTAAAAGAATTTTCAAACTTGAGATCAAATATTGATCAGAGTGTGGACTGCAATCAAAAAATCATTCAAAGACTAAGGGGATCGACAGGCGGGCATCTCACCACCCTTTTCTGCCCTGGAAGTAGGCCATAGCAACCACATGGCGCAGCCTGCGCATGGCAGAAAAAGAAGCCCCAAAAGGGGTTTCTTTTTGTACTGCAGAAAGGGTGCCATTAGTGTGTTCACGTGCCATGATGATGCCCCTCATGAGTCTCACCATTTGGGCACTGTGTATGGTGGACATCGTCATCGCGCACCCCTTGTAAATGGCAGCACGCCAAGATGGTGCCTGCAGTGCGTGACAGAGCTTGGGAGTGTGGTTGGATACTCCGCTCTACTGAGCCCTACTTTTGGCCCCAGGCTGGCGCAAAGCGCCGGTCTGTACCGGGCCAAAGAATGGGGAGGGCAGCTATGAGAGAACTAAAAAATATCCTAAAATGTAAAGACATACAACTGAGCATGAAAGTTAGAATCAAACAAGCTATTGTATTCCCTATTACCATGTATGGCATGAGAGCTCGACAGTTAAGAAAGTGAATGGGAAGAGAATTAATTCATTTGAGATGTGGTGCTGGAGAAGAGTGCTGTGGTTATTATGGACAGCCAAGAAGTCAAACAAATGGGTACTAGAGTAGATCAAACCAGAAATCTCTCTGGAAGCCAAGTTGACAAGACTGAGGCTGTCGTACTTTGGTCACATCATGAGGAGGCACGACTCACTGGAAAAAACAATAATGCTAGGAAAGATGGAGGAAAGCAGAAAGAGAGGAAGGCCACATGCTAGATGGATGGACTCTATTAAGGAGGTCATGGGTATGAATTTGGAGGGCCTGAACAGAGCAGTGGAGCATAGAGAGTCTTGGAGATGTCCCATGTACAAGGTCACCATGTGTCGAGATCGACGCGAGGGTGGATAGCAACAACAACAAGTCGTTATCACATAACCTCTGGGTCCAGAAAGCAGAACTGGCCAATTCATCTATCACTACTTATTATGAACGTTTCTAGTATGGAGCTGTATGTATTTTGCTGTTATTATATGTGTGAGATGAATTGTTTCAAATGTATATAAAACTCTGCCATAACCACTTATGGTGATCTTATAAATAGCGATATCTAGATATCACATAAATATAATGAGTAAAAGTATGTATTGGTCCTTATAGAAGGAAAAACATTCAGAGAGGGTTAATTGAGAGCACAGGAGCTACATTTCCAGTGTAACTACCTCCCACCCAATGTAGCCTGGGCTTTTGCTACAGGTAAACACATATACAGTGTAGTCTTTCCTTTCTAGAAATCCAGTACAAACAGGTTTTAAAGTGTAGCAAGACAATTTTCACTGGAGATCAGAGAAAAAAATTGGAGGCAGGGGGAACATAAGATTTCTGGCTATTATTATGTGTGTTTGATAAATTGTTTCAAATGCATATACAATTCTACCAAAACCACTTATGATGATATTATAAATAGCGATATCTATAAACGGTTATAGATATCATTATTTATAACTATAAAAGGTTTCTGTGGGGAAAAAGGTTTTCATAGATAATAACAAAAATAACCCCCAATTAATGAATTTTAATTAAAAAGTGTGTTGTGAGGCTTCCAAAAATAACAAATCAATGTATTCCACATGGAAAACAGCTGTATAAACGACACACCAACTAAGAAGTAAATGTATGAGTGAATATTGAAGAGTTCTCAGCCTCACCAAGAGGTGAATGACCTAGACAGAGCCATGAAACTTACATGCTGTTCCACATATTCAGCATGAAATTTGGTGCACTTGGCACATCATTTCAAGTTTCTTTTATCCTTTCCAAAAAAAATTCTGATGTCTGGCCACTGAAATACTGCTCTGCTGCTGCTATCACCTCTGAATCATTAAAAAAAATCTGTTCAAACTCTTTTTAAGGTCTGAAAACAGGAACTAGTCAGATGGAGTAACATCTGATGAGTAGGGTGGGTGGTCATAGAATCATAGAGTTGGAAGAGACCCCAGGGGCCATCCAGTCCAATCCCCCTACCATGCAGGAATACACAATCAAAGCACCCCCGACAGATGACCATCAAGCCTCTTTTTAAAGATCTCCACAGAAGGTCACTCCTCTACTCTCTGAGGGAGGGTGTTTTGCTGTTGAACAGCTCTTACTGTCAGGAAGTTCCTCTTAATGTTTATGTGGAATTTCTTTTCCTGTAGCTTGCATCCAGTGTTCCGGGTCCTATTCTCTAGAGCAGCAGAAAACAAGCTTGCTCCATCCTCAGTTTGACACCCCTTCAAATATTTAAGCAGGGATTTCATATCACCTCTCAACCTTCTCTTCTCCCAGCTAAACATACCCAGCTCCCTAATTTGCTCATCATAGCACTCAAACCCCAAATTCTTCAGAACATCCATCATCTTGCCAGACCTGTGAGCAGGTGCATTATCCTGCATAAAGAGATCACCTTCCACCATCATTTTTCCTTCATTGCCTCTTTAATTGGCACGGCAAGATAGAGTAGTATTATGCATTAATTGTTTGGCCCTTCAGAAGATAGTCAGTCATCAAAATACCTTCCTTACCCACCCATCTCAACTCAAACATGGTCATGAACTTTCCTGCAGACCTTTGAGTCTTGAATTTCTTCAGGCATGGAGAACCTGAGTGCCACCACTGCAAGAACTGTTGTTTGGTCTCCAGATCATATAATGTAACCATAATTCATCAGCAAGAACACATTGTTCCGAAAAGTAATCACTAGACCACTATCAACTTGGAGGAATCTACTCTATTTTGTTTCTGCTCAGCATTCAATCATTTTGGCACACACTTGGCTGACAGTCAACTGCTTCATGAAACTCAGTGAATTTCTGGGATATTGCTAGTTTCTCAGCAATCTGCCAAAATCAGGTCATGAGCATGCGCAGCAATTTCAGAAGGTGACACTACTGAAGATCTCCCAGACCTTGCTCCATCTTCAGTCTCAAAATCTCCATGCTGAAAGTTGGTACACTACTTCTTCA
Organism: Sceloporus undulatus; assembly: GCF_019175285.1. NCBI lineage: Eukaryota > Metazoa > Chordata > Lepidosauria > Squamata > Phrynosomatidae > Sceloporus > Sceloporus undulatus. Next base: position 4,874,176 of record NW_024802934.1, read on the forward strand.
CAGTTGAGTATGATAGGCATTTGTCACACAGTGTTCTTATTTTAATTATTTTGGGTTTTAAATCTTGAGTTATGTCATAGGGGTTTGTGGCAACAAAATTTATTTGAAGGGGGCCTCTGGTAAAGAAAAGGCCTCTGGTAAAGAAAAGGCCTCTGGTAAAGAAAAGGTTAAGAACCATTGCTGCAATATCATTGATTTCTGTGCAGAAGACAGACTTTGCCCTAGACCAATCTGCACAGAATTGTACCCTAAATTGTTGTTGTTGTGTTCCCTTAAGTCATTTCTGAGTTTAGGTGACCCTTGGGTTTTTTTTGACAAGATTTGTTCAGAGGAGGTTTGCCATTGCCTTCCCCTGAGGCTGAGAGCTTGTGACTTGCCCAAGGTCACCCTAAAACTAAAACAAATTGACTTAAGATGTAATGACAACATTGGATGGTACATACAATGTCAGACTGTGAAATATAGTTTCCTGTTAGATATCACCAGGGACTTTATTGTTCAGGGCTTTAAGAACAATCCTGCAATGTTGAGTTTAATCCATTTAACCTCCAGGCAATGCAGGCAAAGAATAGAGCAAGAGAAATATGGTCATAGTTGTCAAGAACAGTACAGTAAGCAGCTGTGTACAAGCTGCAAGTGGCAGAAAAGCACTGCTGGAAGCTCACAGAAGAGGGGATTACAAATAGAAACAAGGATACTTTGCCCATGGACCTTACTTGGCACTGGAGCTTTGAAGATGCTTCTGACAATAAACACAGAATGGCTCACGCACGCTGTGCTTCTACACCCTTCAAGGCCTCTGTGTTATATCTACAGAGGCGCTCTTGTCAGTTCCAAATTCACATTTATTTGAGAGGTAGGGGCTTGTCTGTTGCTGAACCTAGACTTTGGAGCGCTAGCCTTTGCCCTTCAGTCTTGCCCCCTTCTTGCTGGTTTTTCCCTGGAACACTGAAATCTTCCTGTTTCTCAAGCATGCCTGCCCTAATTATTTACAAAACTTGCTATTTTAAAACCTTTGCTGTTGTTGTTTTAAAAAAATTCAAACTGTTTATTGCATCACATTATGAAGCCTCTTACTGTGGTTCTTTTAAAAAAATACTTTGCTGGCTTTTGATTTGCTTGCAGATTCTTTTTGCCTAATTCAGTTTCAGTCTTATTATTTTTGTAAGCCATCTTGAAGTATACAAAACTAGCAAGGTCTAAATATAATAATCAGTTTTTAAAAAAATATTTTTCTTCCAGACACCTCTTTCCTTGTTCCCTGGTGATAGATATTTTTCACATCAGGTATAATTTAGTTGGGTGAAACATTGCCATTTGTTTTGAACCCTGTTGAAGTAGTGCTTCTCTCATGGCTTTGACTGTGTAGGAAAGGGTGGGTCAAAGGCATAATCCTTGTTCTCACACTTTCTGTTTCTTCCTCACTGCTAATTTAATTTCCATCATACAAATATAAGAACATGTGAAGGGGCATGTTAGGCCAACCCAAAAGCTCAGCTAGACCAAGGCCCAGCTAGTCCAGCATTCTGTTATGTTCTGGCCAATCAGTTATATATGGGAAGCCCATGAGCAAGATATCATCATTTATTTATATAATGTCCTGTTATGCCCTTGGGAAGTGAGCCAAACTCCCAGTTTGAAGCCTCAGTGTTTTAAGCAAGAAAAAGAGAGAGAGTCCAAGCTCATCAGGGCATCTTTAGAAAAGCAGTGATTGTCTAATTCAGTCCATATCCTTCACACGTCAGTAGTCAGTCCAGCAAAGCAGGCCAAAGGGCAATCCAAAAGAATAGTCAGAAGCAGTGTTGCCAACAAATATATGACCCAGAGGGGGATGGCAGCATGGGAGGGAATTAAGTACAAGAGATACTACTTTCTTCTTCTTTTCCTTCAGGGCTAGGACCGTGGCAGTTGGGATGGAAGGAGGGACTTTCATCTGCTTCTGGGCGTAGGTTGTGCCCGCTTCTTCTTCAGTTGCACATGTGCAACTATACCCTCTAATGTGTCCTACCCAGAAGTATCGCCATCCTGGCTACTAGCCACTGATGATCCCATCCTTCATGCTGATCTACTTGCACAATTTAGAAGCTCAGTCTTCCAGACCTCTAAACTGTGCAGAGAGTCTACACTCACCAAGAAGTCTCCCTAGTCAAAAAAAGAAAAAGAAGAGAGAAAAAAAGATAATGTAAAAAGGAACAGAGGTTCAACAGAATTGCTTGTTCACTCATAACATGTGGCTTAAATGCCCAAAGAGATTTTGTTTTCTACAGTAACATCCACATACTTTAATTCCAGCTTCTCCATAGTGTGATGGTCTGTCTGCTTCAGTGGATCCAACTGCTCATTTACCATCACATACTCACCAACATTTGACATATGGAAACAGAGACTCATGTGGCCAAACAACATCAGATCTGATGACAAAAGTTATTAATGAGGAAGAACACACAATCTAAGAGAGGCTGCAGCAGTTTGTTTTTAAGCAAACCTACTGGGAAGGGGAAAGATTCCACCAGTTCTTTTCCCCACCCCCAGTTAATTTAATGCAAATGGCTTTTACATTGTGAACTCAATTTTCAGCAACTGAAGTAAGCTGAGAACAAATGGGGAAGTAGTAGCAGGAGAATTAAATTGGGATATTTTAAAAGCAGCTGAAAAATTGAAACAGTAGCTTGATCAGGACTGTCCCTGCCAAATCAGGACAGTTGAATTGGCAGGGACAGTCCTGATTAATCCACCGTTGTCGCACAGGGCATTCTAACTCTCCCCCTCCACAATGGGCATTCCTTCCCTCTTTTGTTCATATTCCATTTGCTTATCCAATGAGGACTATACAATATTATAGTGCATTATACACGCATTCAACAGAGGGGGACTAAAATACATTTTTAATCCACCAGAACAGCACAGAAACCTTTCTCTTGTGCATCAGATCTAATTTTAGATTCATTGAAAATACTTTATTTATGCAGTAGATATTCTTTATCTGCTTTTTTGTTGTTGTTGCACTTCAAGAGCTTGGAGCAAAAGGAATGCAAAGGGGGAAAAGGGGAGAAGTTACCTGACCTATGACAACTGGTTTCAAATACCAGATGAAAATGGAGTTAGAAAAAAGTTGGTCATCAGCTTAAACAACAGACACAGGATTACCAGGTGTCTGATTCCTGGCTCTGCCCAGATATTTGGTGACTGAAAAACAAATTGTTTAACAAATGAGTTGCTGAAAATTGAAAGCACCAGCTGTAAGAAATGTGACAAACTAGGGGGATCTATCTATAGGCTCCTCCAGATGGGGCAAATGTTTTGGAAGGTTGTGACATTAGTTGCTGTAGTTTTCATGCTTTCTTTAAATATCCAAAGAGAACATTTGTTACTCCAGAGTATTTTATGGCAATTCCCAACACCAGCTGCAACATTTTACCACCCTTCCCCCTAATGGTTTTTGTCTCAAGTCAGAGGCATACTGGAACAAAAAATTCTCCATCTCTTTTCCTTCTTACTTTTTACAAATATGTTTCAGAGTTATAGTTCATCAATGAAATGGCACATCGGTACTATAACTATAGGGGAAGGAGGAAAATTTAGAGAGGAGAAAAATTGCCCTTCAGACTTTAGGACCACCTCAGCAACCATATCTTGCTTTTTAAAAAAGTGGGGGAAAGCTTCTGGAAGAGTCTAAATGCAAATCCAAGGAACTGCTACAAAGATCCCACCAAAAGAATGGAACAAGTGAATGCAGAGGCAAGAAGTAGCCAAACCTGGCAAAATTCAAGGAACTCACAGCTCTTTAGCCCAAGCTGGGGAGATCTTCCCAAGCTGGGAAGATAATACAATATAGTAGCTGAAGTACTGGAACTGGGCAAAGCTGGATTCAAATCACCACTGAGCCATAAAACTAAGGTGGGAAACATTAGGGCCTGAAGTTGAATCTGGCCCTTCTAGGGTCACCAACTGGGCTTCTCCCTTTGCTATGACACAATCACTTGGTAGTTTCCCAGCTTTCCCTCTCTTAAAGAAACTCAAAATAACTGCTACCAAAAACCCCGGGCCTTTTGCGTTTGCTCCGCTTTATTTCCCCTGGAATCGATCCAGTGAGGATCAGAATAGATTTTCAATGGGAACTAGGGGGAATACATTGAATCAGGATTCGGAGCTTATCATAGTGGGAATGACTCCTTAGTTACCTGTACTAAGAGCTGGCATTTTGGATCCCCCTCCTTTCTTCTTCTTTTTTGCCTTTGACACACATTATTGAAATGCAGCCCCAAGAACTTATCTGACTTTCTGAAAATTAATTGAGCTTTCACACTGAAAAAAATGTTCCATAGTGTTGGTTAAACCCACTGGAAGGTGATGGGCCTCTCAGCTTAACCTATCACACACGGTTGTTATATTATGTAATGGAAGGGGATGGGACAGAATTATGTATACTACCCTGAGTTTCCTCAAAAGCAAGTAAAATAAAAAAATTAAGTATGTAGAGAGATCTTGTATCACCTTTGAGACTAAATAAAGAAAGAAGTTGGCAGCATGAGCTTTCAAAGACTTAAACCTACTTCCTCAGATGGATGTAATGCCATATCTTTGAAGATACAAATAAGTTACAGAATGCAGAATGAAATGATAATTAATTATTTATTACAACTAAAGGTATAGTATTTTTCCTGTACAGTGTAGTATGATTTAAAGATTAATAAATTGTAGCTTCTGGGCTAAAATTATAAACAATAAGTGACCATTTAAAACTATAAACTTTAAATGGATGCGTAAAGCCTGTTCAGTCAACCAACTATGAGTTTTCTGAGAAATTTACTAAAGAAAGAATGAGAATGAAATAGAGATAGAAAAGGAGGAGGAGGAGGGATATTGGCTGTTACCACAGATTATGAGTTCATATTATCCAGCTCTCCCCATTCCAGTTCAAGTTGAATGAATCTGTGTTTTTTTCATGATAGCCAGGCATTGTGAGATAACTTGCATTTTAATTAAGAAAAACTACTACTTACAGCAAAGCCTGGAATGTTATTTTTAAGGCAAACAAATACAATGATAGCTGAAGGAACCCATAAGTAAAAGATAGGATGATGCCCTGGAACCCATCCAACAATTGTATAGTTATGTCATGTCATCATAGTTACTCTTCTTAAAAACAACTTCTAAAGAGCTGACTATTATCACCTGAAATGGCAATTTTTTCTTTTAATTTCCATTATATTAATATACAAAACTTAATATAGCCTTTTATTTTCCTTAAATTTAAATACTACTTTTCATTTTTTTTAAAAAAAAATACCAAGTGCTTTAAAAATAAAAATTATACAAATAAAAAATAAAATACAAAACACAAGCATGAATAAAATGATATTGTTAAAAACTCAAACATAAGGCTAACTATAGGCAGTGAGATAACAGCATTAGCCCTGTACAGATGGGCAGGAAGGGGTGTTGAGACGCCGCCCCTTTCTCCCCCAGATCATTGCCGCGGAAATTACACAGGTGCGGCAACAATCCACTTCAAAAAGGAGCTGTGAAATGCAGCTCTTTTCTACGCCGCTGCCAAGGCACCATTCTCTTGTGCGGCGCTCCATTTGGACATGGCGCACAAAGCACGTCATCATTGCACGCTCTGTGTGAATGCACGTGCATCAAAATGTGGACGCTCCACTCTCCTGAGCCCAATTTCAGCCCCAAGATGGCACTTTTCGCCTGTCTGTATTGGACCATAGTTGTTGCAAACAGACACCTCCTTGACTATCATCAAAAGGACTCAAAGTGCTGGATGAAGATGTGTGAATGCACAGTGAAACTAACAGGCTGTACAGACTGGCCATTAAGGCTGGCTTGGGGGCAGAGTCAGGACATGGCTTCAACATGATGCATGCCCCGCCTCCACCCCCAGGTTGGTGTGATGCCTGAACTGCACCACATGGCTGGTGGCATCACGGTGCTCCTCTGGCACTGAATGTAGATGGTACAGCACCAAAGGAGCACCAAAAAGACGAGGCGCCTGTGGTTATGGTACCCTTTCCGCAGCGTAGGAAAGAGCCACTTTTTGCGCCATGGAAATGCAATATCAGGGCCATGGTGTATGGTTCCTGGAGTCCTGATCTGGCACTAAAAGGGACGGCTGCATGCCGCCCCTTAGGGGGGTTATGTACGGCCCCTACATTACTTGTGGTGCTTAATACTAAAAGAGGGACTTCCCTTAGTGAAAAGGTTGTGCTTAGCTCACAATTTTCTAGGCATCACCAATAAGTAGAAGCAAAAGCAAAGGCCTCTCCAAAGATCTCGAAGAGCAGCCTGGTTATACCACAGGATGAGTTCTAAAGTGTATTTAGGCCCCAGGTTGTTGAAAGCATTATAATTTCAACATCAGTGCCATGAAGTAATATCAGATACATATAATAGAGGCATCCAATACATATAATAGAAAGCAGGTGTAAATTTCATGACTGGCTTTACATACAATTTGTTGTTGTTGTTCTTCTTGTTGTTGTTGTTGTGTGCCTTCAAGTCTTTTCTGATTTATGTTAGGTGACCCCAACATGAACCTATCATGGGATTTTCTGAGCAAGTTTCTTCAGAAGGAGTTTGCCACTGCCATGCTCTGAGAGAGTGTGACTTGCCCAAGGTCACCCAGTGGGTTTCATGGCCAAGCCAGGATTTGAACCCTCAACTCACACTCAGATCACTACACCATACTGGCTCTGTGCAGTAACTGAATTGAGTGGCCAGCTAGTTGCCTATGGGAAGCCCACAGACAGGAAATGAATGCAATAGCACCTTCCTGCTTGTGTTCCCCATTAACTGGTATACTGTCAGACCACCCTTGATCGTGGATATATGTTGTTGTTGTGTTGCTGTTATGTATGGGTTGCCTTTTAAAACTGATGGCCCTTACAAGGCAGCTTACATAACCATAAAACATAACATACATTAGAAACAAGCAAATTCAGACAGCATATTTTTTAAAATAAAGCAGTGCCCAGTTATTTCAGACATGAATAAAACAGCAGTAGAGATTCTAATAAATGAATAATGATTCTAAAACATTTTAAGAACTGCTTGATCATTTTGAAGCAGCAGCATTAGGATACTTCATTTAAGAGAATGCACAACAAAATATTAAGTTTCCAAATGCCACACAGAAGCTTCACATTTTGAAACCATGCACATTCCAGAAGGGGCAAAAAGCCATAACCTCTTGGGCCACAGGGGAAAAGGCCCTGTCTCTCATGCCCACATACCAAGTCACATTTTTAACTGGTTCTACAAACAGTTCCTCTGAAGCATATTTTAATGCCTATGCTGATTTGTAAGTGTGTAGGCAGTTCTTCAGATAACCAAGTCATTTAGGTCTTTAAAAGTAAAATCCAGCCATTTGAACTGGGCTCAGATATGCACTGGTAACCAATATAAAGTACAAGATTTGTGTCATGCCTTCTGACCACTTGGTTCCTAAGCGCATCAAAGTGAAAACCCTAAATCACCTTTAAAGCACTACCAGGCCAAGAGTACGAGTGCCATAGGCCCCATTCCCACTGGCTTATAACGCAGATCAGGACTTGAACCATGGGTGCATCGTTTCCAGTTGAGTGCTCATTCGATCTGCATTGCTCTGATATCGTTCCCATTGGAATTCGAATCTGAATCGATTTATCCTGAAAAACCTGAATTATTGGTCGATAAATCAGTTTAAAAAATCAGCGGCTTTTAAGCGAGTTTTCCTGTGCCTCCTCAGTCTGATTCGTGGCATATGAATGCAAGGAAAGGGTGTCTGATTCGGGAACTTGGGGATGGGAGGAGGAGTGCTCAAGGGGCTGGCCTGGGGGTGTCACCCACTTGTTCTCTTTCCTGCATTACCGGCACCATTTTCTTCCATTCGCATAGCCTTTCCCTCAGTGGATTAGGAAGCAGGGTAAGGCGATCACACTACATTGAGCTCCAAATGCAGTAAATACATTACTCCCCCTGCAACCTCCCCCCTGCTCCACATTCATAGACCAATGTGTGAGGAGAGCCATTGAACACCATTTTAAACTATTATTTTTCTTTTTTCTTTTTTTCGTCTCCGCATGAGCGCCTGAGCAGCAGATGGGCTTTTCAGTACATGTCTACTTGATCGCCCCCCAGACAGCCCAGGAAGCAATTGGGGAGGCAAAGGGATTTGGGGGAATGGAGGCTCCTTTTCTCTTTCCCAGAGGATCTATGGGAAGACACAGAAGAGCCTTGGACGCAAAGGGATTTGGGGCAAATAGAGGCTCCTTCTTCCTTTCCTGGAGGGGAAAAGCGCCTAAGCAGCCGATTGGCTGTGATGTCAAGCGCTTAAGCTCTTGATTGCCAGCTGATTTTTTTTTAAAAAAGAGGTTCCGGAAGGGCAATGGGAACGGGGAGCAAAATAACCCGTTTCAAATTACCACAGGGAAAATACCAGTAGGAACGGAAACAGGGGTAAAAAAAACCTGGGTCAGTTTGCACCCATTTTTAATGGGAATGATGGGTCAGATTTGAGTCAGAATCCGAGTCAGAATCCGAGTCAGAATCGCAGTGAAATAAACTGCTTTTTTGCCCAGTGGGAATGGGGCCATAGTTTAATCTGCTTAGCCATAAGACCAACAGATAACTGAGGTATGGGCTAGCCTCTCTAGAAAGGATTGCAGTTAGCGTATAGGCTTAGACAATGCTGTTTTAGTTTGGAATATCAGTATGCAGAGGTAATTTGTAGTACCTTGGAGATCAACTGAGGCCCTGTCTGCATGGACCAGCCTCATAAACCAGCCTCCTCCTGTCCTCTTGGTGCAGAGTCCAGATGATTCACCACCCAAACCTGAGTCAGGCACAAATAGACCAGACAATGTTTGGCCTGTTCAATGCCAAACCCAACATATACCCTCTCCTTATAATGTATTAAAATGAGTCCCTGTTACTCCATATCTTTCTGTGAGATCTAGAGCTCTCTGTTTCTGCCTAGCCAATTGTTTGAAACGTGTTCTGCTGTGCTGCCATGGTGAGTAGCTCACTCTGAGATCAGAATGAAGCACCCAGACATATGATCGAGACTGGGCCCCTCACTCTGACATCAGGAGAGAGCAACTCACCATCATCGCAGCACCATGTAGCACAGTGGGATGTATGTGTGAACAGCCGCCCCATGTTGGGATGGAAGGCCTGAGGTAGTGGGGGGAAGCCATGGCCACTCTGGAGCCGGGATACTCCAGGTTTCCCTCAGAGTTTCTTGGCCAGTGCAGACAGGACCTGAGCAAAGGAAGCTGTAACATAGGCTCTCATAGAACTTTATCACACAGGAAGCAAATGGGGTAAATAAAAAGTGTACAACAGAAGACGCACCACAAACCTTTAACTGATGGACGATAACATTTTCTCCTAGCTTGTGGTAATATTGGGCCCCTAAACCACTAATTCTATGTAAAACTATACAGCAGGGACCACAAAATACAAATTAACCCATTCTATAGCCAAATAACCTCAAATTAACTAATTCTGTAGCTATTAACATGAGGTTAACAAAGGATTCTAGTAGCCATCTGCTTGCTGATAAAGGCCATACTCACTACAGTTTTATAAACCTTCAGATAACTGCTCTCAGCAGTTTAATGTTGGTATTATAATACATATACTGTATTAAACAGATGAGGGGACAGGATGGAACCATGAAGACAAAAGCCATGGAGTTGAACAAAAAACATCCAACACCATATGTTTATTCAGAGGTAAGTCCACTGAATTCAACAGACTTGCTTTCAAGTCATACTAGTGTAGCCATAAAAGATTAAACAAATGTGCTCTTTACATACCCTCTGACTTCCAAAGATAAAAACTGGGCCATATGTGCTCAAACAACATTAGTGTGGTCAACACTAGTGTTGCAAATGTTAATGCGGAAGACAAGCTAGGAGAGGTTGCAGTAGTTTGCTTTCGTCTGAGTCTACAGGGAAGGGAATTTCTGCCCCCTCTTCTCCTCTGCTGAGTTGAGTATAAACCACTTTTGCACCAGTCTGTCTTCTTTATCAGTGGACTTGCGATCCACAGATTTAACCATCCATGGATGGCAAGCTCCCGTGTTTGTTAACCATGGTGCATGCATGTGAGCATGGTTCATGCACCATGGCATCATTAAAATGAATGGGACTTGAGCATACACAGATTTTGTATCCACGGGGGGGGGGGGGGGGGGGGGGGGGGACAAAGGGGGGGGGGGGGGGGGGGGGGGGGGGGTATGGTGGTCTGACAAAGGGAGAAAGTGGGAAGAGGAGTGAAAAATTGGGACGTTTTAAAAGCAGCTGAAAGTGGGAGTACAGAAGAATAACTGGAACTGTCTCTGCCAAATTGTATGGTATGTCTTTAATATCAGCTCTTTCTATTCATTTTTGCCCAGACTAAAAAAAATAATGACTTTTTGATTAAACAAATTTACTTGTTTATTAATCAGGTGGTAAACTGATTTACAGTTCAGTCCTATAAATCCCTGTTTGGATGTCAGTTCTGTTTGGTTTGATGGTTCTTACACCCAGGAATATGGATATAGGATTGCAGCCTTAGTTACATTAATCATGAGAAGTTACATATAGTATGTTGTTTCTAAATTTGGAATTATGAAGAAGAGTGAGTAATTGCAAAGAGATTTTGAAATGATATGGCTGTTGCAACCAATACACATGGCCAAAAAGAAAAAGGGAAGAAAAGCATTTGAGCACATGAAATTCACAAAACAGTCTGGCTATGTACACATACATTTTGTAAGAAAGAAGGAATTAATTGTACTTGTCACTCATCTCTAATGATTATTTATTAATATTTATAAACTGATGTGAGAGTATCAGGACAGACGTGAGATTTTCTAGCAAGAGCAAGCTGCATATTTAATTCCAGAAACATTTTTTTAAAAAAAAATCTGTTTTGAAAATGACAACCAGAAAAAGGCACGCAAATTGCAATCAGTTGCTAAAAAGGACCTGTTAGTAGGGTGGTGGTATATTTTGTTGCTTTTTTACTTAATCATTTGGAGACAGCTAACCATTCAAAGCTGTTTAGATCTAAAAAGGACGTTCTTTTTTTGACACAGAAAGTAGGAGGAAGTCAGAACCTTTTTTAGAAATCTGATCAGGCTTCTAGAGGCACTTGTTAAGTGAGCCAAATTTAATGACAGAGTTAGAGAAGCAGCACAATTAAAATCAATACTACTTATAGTTATGATGGCAAGAGGTCTTAGCTCAGAGTAGAGTATGTACTTTGTATGCAGAAGGGATCCATGTTCAGTCCATGGAATCTCCCATTATTAAATGGCTGCTGCCAGTTAGAGAAAGCTTGGTGGAGCAATGGTTCCATGCAGTATATTTTTTATTTATGTACAGTATTACATTTTCATTCCACCTTTCTTTTAAGAACTTCAGGATTATATACACGATACCACTCAATTTTAGTTTTGCAGCAACAATTGTGTGAAGTAGGATAGGCCAGCAAAGTGTTTGTCAGAGGTTAACCCAGTGAGCTTCATGGCTGATGGGAATTTGAAACTGCATCTCTCCAGCCCAAGTTGAACACTCCAACCACCTCTTGTATGCATTTGGAGAATGGTTAGATTCACCTAACCATACTGGTATGCCATGCCATCCAACATTTCACAGGGAGAAACTGGGACATGTGTGGCCATGCTACAGCAGAGTGTGGTCAAGAGGGCAAATATTATTCATGAGAAAGAATGGACAAGCTAGGAAAAGCTTTAGCAGTTTGCTTTTGCTTGAGTCTACATGTAAGGAAAAGATTCTGCCCCCTCCCGTCCTCTCCCTCCCCACAGGTTAATTGAGTGTAAACTACTTTTGCACTTTGAACTCAGTTTGCAGCAACTGAAATAAAGTGAGAATGAAGGAAGAAAGTGGGAGGAGGAGAAAGAAACCAGGACATTTTAAAAGCAACTGGAAAAAATGGGATGACAAGGGATTAACTAAAACTGTCCTTGCCAAACACAAATAGTTAGAGGGTATTGTGTGCTGAGAACATGAGCAGAATATCTGTCCAAATATCTGCAGTAGCATGAAAAAAGCCAATCTATGTAGAGTTAGTGGGGAAAGTGCATCCTGTGTGCTCCATATGCCTCCATGGCCATTTTACAGCCTTGTTGTTGTGTGCCTTCAAATCATTTTTGTCTTGTGTCAGCTCTACGATGAACCTACCATGGGATTTTCTTATCAACATTTGTTCAAAGAGGGGTGGTGGTGTCTTTGCCTTCCTTTGAAGCTGTGATAATGTGGCTTGCCCAAGGTCATCCAGCAGGGTTCTATGGCTGCCTTGAGTCCCTATAGTGGGAGAAAGGTGGGATATAAGAAAATGAAATAAAAATAATATGTGGAGATTAGAGCCCCAGTCTCCAGATGGGGTAAATGTGTTTTTTAGCTTTAGTTTGGGGTTAAAGTTGGGGACAGGACTCCCAAACCTTAAAAGAATGCACCAAAAGGGAAGGAGGACCCTTAATCACGTGAAAGGCCTCTCATGCTCTAGTCCAGCTCTAGTAATACCATTAATGGGTGTGGTTCTACTCTGGATGAGGTTGACTATTTGGATACACTTCAAAATGTATATCCCTCTGAAACCTATACAGAGTTGCATGGGTGTTTGTATGTAGATGAGATTGATGTGGGGTTCTTTGTCCAACCAGTGATTGTTATACACAAGTTAGCTTAAGCACATAGATCTCCTTAGTTGGACTGGGGCACAAAAATCTTTGTGAAGAAAATAAAATGTATAAATGGAATTCATATATCACCAATCCCTAGATTAGATCTTTAAAACCTAGATCTTTTGAATTCTGCATGCACAAAGCAAAGCTTGGCAAATTGACTGCAGGGACATGGCAACACTGAGGTTATATTCTGCTCTTTGGATAAGTATGCTTTCACCCAGACCAATGATTCTCAAACCTTGTCATGAACCAGTGGAAAAGGGAGAGGAGGAACTAAGTTACTAAGGCAACATAAAAACATCTCAGCAAGCAGCACTTATGCGTACAAGCAGAATGTGAGAGAGATGCGAATCACAATGAATTGTCATAATTGATCTGCATTTAACCAAATAAACATGACTAAGAATAGGTAGGACTCCAGGATATGCACTACTCATCCTTTACATTTTTTTTTTTAACAGCTGTTCAGCAAAGCAGTTAATTTTATATCTCACTCAGGTCGAATCATATGCATTATTACTATTATCAGGGACAGGAAGAATAAAGTAAAAAAGGGAGAAAGAAAGATTATGATTGCCTATGTGTGTATATGTGCCTTCCCCTGTTGACTTACAACAACCTCATAGTGTTTTCTTAGGCAATAAATACTCAGAGGTGGTTTTGCCAGTTCCTTTCTCTGAAAGTGTATAATTACAGCGCTATAGAAATAAAGTTTAATAATAATAATAATAAAATATAGCCTATAGCACTTGATATTCATTGGTGGTCCCCCATCGAAGTAATAAACAGGGCTGAACCTGCTTAGCTTCCAATATCAGTTGGGATCTTGTGCATTTAGGCCTCTACAGCATCCCTAAAATCCCCTAAAAGGAGTGACACTGGGAAAGCAAATATCTGTAATGATGACACAAGAGGAAGTGGAAGGAGGAACTTAATCCATTGGCTCTTAGTATGTTTCAGAGGTCCTAAAAGGAGTGCCATAGAGCCAAAAGCTAGGAGTAGGGCAAAGAAAGAAGGGAAGCTGAATTTTTGGCACCTCATAGTCAAGTTGTCAACAGGCAACTTGAAGGCAGATGCACACAATTCATCAAGTGACCAAAGCTGTTCAGAAAAAGTATCTAAATAACTTGGAACTGATGATTTTGTCCAATGTCTAGGACAGATTTCCCCTAGGTATATAATATCCAAACCTCCTCCTACCTTTAAAAAAAAAAAAAGAAGAAGAAGCCTTGTGGTCCACAAGAAAAAACAAAATCAGAAATGTTTAATACCTTTTGCAACTGCAAGATGGTTACTGCATGCTCTGATAGGAAAAGGTGTTAAAGTATCAACTTCCAGCTTGCAAGGATACACAGTTAATGGTTTCTCTCCATCTGCACCAACTAGAGAGTTGGCTGATACTCAAAGAACTGCTCATTTCCTTTCTTGAAGCTCACAGGCTCCAGAGATGGCTTAGAGCAAATTCACAAAACAGTATGTGTTGAGGGAAATTTTGAAATGGTCTCTCTTCCACCCTTTATATGACTTGCTGCTCCTCTGGTCATTATATTTGGAACCTCTGTCACTGACCACTGAGAATATACGTTCCTGAACTGTTTATATGAACGCTATATATTTTATGACTATAGAGATTATCGCACCTGCAAATCCTGCCGAGATAGATACAGGATTGAAAAGTCAAACCCAGGTGTTATCAGACACAGCTGAGGCCTGGTAACTGCATCCTGTGTGCAGCCCATACCCCAGCCGGGCTCATCCAGCTGCTTTTCAAAAATTAGAGCTTCCCTTTTTTGAAAAACTGCTAAATTAGCGCAGCTGGGGTCTGGGCTGCAGACAGGTTGCACTCACCTGCCTCGGCTCCTTGTGATAACACCTGGTTTTGACTTTTCAATCCCGCATCTATCCTGGGATCTGCAGGTGCTATAATCTCCTAAAACAGGCATGCATTGTTCTTATACTGTATACAGGCTGGCAGCATGTTCCAATCTGAACTGATTACTGGCATGTGGATACCACAGTTAGCAGGTTGGACATTCATCTTCCACTTTAGTTATTGGCTCTGTAATTTAGTATGCAGTGAGCTTTCAAAAATCCATAGCAATCAGAACCTAGAATGTGTGCGTGTTCTGGCTGAAACCAATATATTCCAAGCTTCCACACTTCTTTTTGGAGATATTATCACCAGCCCACGGGAATGGAATTGGTTGCCATTTGTAGTCTGCCACCCTAGGTGGCTCTCCATCCACCCATTTCACAGAAGCTAGAAGGCAAATCTCTTTCTGGATTTAGGGTTTTTTGTGCTATGGGTACACCTGAACAAATAGCAGCATTTGGAAATGTTTGGACTACAACTCCAAGAATCCTCCAGTCAGGATGTCCAAAGGCCATTCTGGTTTAGGGATTTGGGGTTATATTCCTCCTAAAGTGCCTTTTCCAAGCTCTGAGACGGTGTGTAATGGGAGCCAGTGCACACACACAGCTGTTGCTGATGCCAGTATTGCATCCTCCATCATACAGTATGTGGCCTTCCATGCTCTAGAAAATGTACTGCATGAACCAGGGCAACCAAATCACTGAATAACTGGTGTCATAGGAACAGTTTTGTCTTTTGTTTTTTGCCACTGTATACGGTTTTGCTTTTTTTTCACTTGCAAGCCGTGGCGGGTTACAGACGGGCAGGGGAGGACGTCTTGGAGGTGTATTTAGCTGAATGCGGAGCCTCCAGACGGCCCGCCCCGGGGGCGTGCTTCAGGTGTTGGAGCTTCCACACGGGGGGCAGTGAAGACGCCTCACCTGGGTCCGTTTCGGACCCGGAGTTTCCAAACCGCCGCCTCGGAGGACGCTGCAAAAAGAGAGGCAGCTTCCGCACGGGCGGCCCAAACTGCAGCTTTTTTTTTCTTTTGCCGCATGAGAAGTGCGCAGCTTCGCAGCTGCAGCACTAAGCAGCGGCGGCAGAAAGCCTGTCTGCGCATTTAAAGCACCCAAGCCCCTTTAAACTTTTTCCCTGTGACTTTAAAGCTAGGCAGGAGTGGTGTGAGGTAGCAATGTCCAAACTCTGTCCTTCCAGGCGTTTGGACTTCATCTCCCAGAATCCTAGACCACAGGGCAAGGTGTCTGGGGATTCTGGGAGATGAAGTCCAAACGCCTGGAAGGGCAGAGTTTGGAGATTGCTGGTTTGGGGACCAGTGAGCCAGGCATGGTGGGAGGAGAGAACAGGAAGGGTAGAATAGAGTAGATAGGGCTGGGAGGGAACACATGCCCTGGGAGGCGAAATGATGTCTTTATGGGACATCATGGGACCTAGTGCCTTGTCAGTGCTCCCTGCCCCTTGATCCCAGGCCCAGGCCCCCTGTAGTTGCCCTTTGCCTTTGGGGGCAAGTTTAGAGGGCATCAAAAGATCTTGGGCACATTCAAGCTCCGGGGTCTCTTTTTTTTTTCCTTTGCCGGCTGGCAAATGCGCAGCTGCGCAGGGCTAAGCAGCGGCGGCAGAAAGCCTATGGGCACATTTAAAGTGCCCAAGCCCCTTTAAAACAATGGTGGTCTCCTGCCAGCTGGTGATCAGCTGGTGTTGGCATCCTTGTCCGCTTGCACTTTGCCAGTGTCAGCAGCATCATAGATGCCTCCTCTCCTTTGGTCCCCGCGCTCCTGCTGAATCTGCAATGCGCAGCCACAGCTGTCCTCCTGCCATCTCCCCTCACCTCCCTTGTACATATGTCAATATTTACAGTTTTAGCGTTTTTTATTGTTAGGTGAAAATGGCACAGGAATGTGTGTAGGGGTGCACTTTAAAGTACAAACTTTCCAAGCAGCGCATGCGTACATGTTGCTCTAGGGTTAGGGTTACGAGGCTTAAAATGCGCCGCAGCTGTGCCTCAGCTTCCACAGCTGCATGGCAGCGGACGTTGCAATTAAAGCTTGACTGCAAACCACGCATGTCCCGGGAACCCGACCCATTATGCGACGCAGCTGACACGGAGCTTTTAAACCGGCAACTTATATTTGCGGCGTAGCAATTCTGACGTATCGGTGCAGCAGCTTACAGACGGAGCTGCGCAGGTACGCATCAAACAGAAAAGAAGCGGAAAAAAGCAGCACCTTTTTAATGCCGCTTCTTCCTGCTTGGGGCGTGCAGGGGGCGTGTTCATGACGGCATTCAGGTAAAGCCCGTCTGAAGGCTCTACCTTCATGACGTCATGAGTACATCCCTTTTTGCCTGTCTGTAACCCGCCCATATTTCCCCTCAGAGAATCATAATGCTTCCCCAGAAGAAGGAAGAAACTCTCTCATAATCTGCCCTCATTCTCTTCCATTTATTTCTTCTGTGAGAGCATTTCAGAGCAGAGACAGTTGTTACTTGAGGGTTCAGAAAACTTGATTTCTTGAGAGAACTGTATCTTAGGCTCCAGAAGGAAGAGTACTGTAAACTGTTTTGCTTTCTAAACAACAAAATCCCTAGCTGAAACATACTGCTAGCACGGATGGGTATGTCTAGCCTCTCGATCGCTCTAACTGAGTACCTTTCTGCTTGCTAAGAGAGAAGTGGGTTGGAAGACCCAAAAAACATCTTCCTGATTTACGTATCATAGTAGCAGCTGCTGTTGTGGTGTGGGTCTTTTGCATGGGAAAAAAAGGGCTCCAAATGGCATAGCAGCAGGATGTTGAGGTCTCTGGAGAAGGCGAGCTCGCTAAGGGCAGAAAATGCTGAGAAACTGATCCATACAGTCACTTAGAAGTATATGCATGACTAGAGAATGGTGTGTGGAGAAGAAACCAGCTGGGAGTGATTTTGGTGGGTGTAGTTGCCAATGCCTATCAACAGAAAAAATGAAGAGATTTTAATCATCAGATCTTCCCTTAGCTGCACCTAGGCATGCATGAACTCACTCACTCTCTCTCTCTCACACACACACAATTCACAAGCCTGACCCTTCCATCTGTCTCATACAGGCTGTGTATCCATAGCATCAGAATGCCTGCTAATCTTTAATAGAGTGATCCTCTCAACATCTCCCTATAAACCCCAGGACCGGCTAGTGGCCTGGTTTATAAACATTGAACCATAAATGCCACAAGGACAAGGATAGGGTCATTGTTCCAATGAAGCTATTGGATGTATTTTCCAGTGACAGGTTCCAGCTTATCTGTTGTTGTTTTTTAAAGTTTTTAAGCATTTGCATGCTGTTTCACTATGGAAATACCTAGGAATCTGAGAGACTAGAGTCCATTCACATCACACAATTGCAAAGCTATTATTTCATTTTAACTGCCATAGTTTGACACTTTGAAATCCTTGTATTTATAGTTTGGCTCTCTGGCTACGGATTCGAAATGATCCTTGTGGGGGATTTGCAGTCCGTATCCTGCCATCTGTGGGGTTTTTCACTTGAGCAATCCCACCAGTGCCACTAGCAATGGACTCTATTACATGTGCTTAAACCACTATAAAAGTTAGATAATAGTGCCATTGGCAATATCTATCACACTACACCATCTCTGCCTCATCACTGCTTTGTCTTTAAAGCATTGTTAGAGCGCACTTTGCCATTGATGGGGAAAACCCACCAATAAGCTCCGAATCATGCTGGTTTAGCATTAGTCCCCATGGTAGTTCTGGGATTGGGCAGTCATGTGAGCTCAGTGTCCCGTCCCCCTACTATTCCAGAACAGCCTTTTAAAAACGTTTATTGTTTTTGTTTGTTGTTAAATTACATTAGTATAACTCTGAAACTGCAATAAGAAACCAAACAAAAATGAAAGACATGCTGGGTAGAAAGTGGGGTTAAGGGCAAGAGCAGAAGAGACCGCAGAGGAGCAGGCCATCACTTTACTGAAGTAGTTTGTTATAGGGAGTGCTCCCTATATGCATTTCCTTTCATTAATGTGATCATGGTGAGAATGAGGATAATGGGATAAAGAATCCTGCTACAGTGCCCAAATGTAAGGTTTCTACTTGTTAGCTCACCAAACGTGAAGACTTCCATGGTGCTCACTGCAATTGACAAGAATGAGGGATTTCCCTGATCCCCACCTCTGCCACAATGTAGGGATGTCCTCCTTTCCCACCAATAGTGAGACCATCTAAATGAGGATTTATGCAACTATCTTTAATGGATACTACACCTCTATAAGCAATGCTGCCACCACAGACACCAAGCTATCAGAGAGATAGAGTTTCTGGAGGTCAAAAGCATATACAGACAAAAACAAATCTTTGTTTACAGATGTTAAAAATATTAAAGCAGATTAAATCTTTATTACATTTAAAACACCACACACAACCTCACTCACATGCTTCTCTAACTCCTTACCATATACTCTAAAATACCATCAATAAATCAAAGAACATTTCCAAATACAAATGCATACTATCACACTCTTCCTAAACTACCAAATCCCAGGATTCCATAGGACACAACTGTGGCAATTAAAGTGGAATTATAGCCCTATAATTGTGTAATGTGAATGGGCCATAGGATTCACAGCCCTGCTCAGCCATGGATACTTGCTGGGTGATGCTGGCCAATTCACACTCTCTCAGCTTCAGAGGAAAGCAATGGCAAATCATCTTTGAAGAAATCTTGCAAAGAAAACCCTATGATAAGATCACTGTAAGTTAAAGCTGAATGTGTGCACAACAACAACCCAGCTCTTTACACCCATCACAGGAATTTTGGCTAACCAGTGCTAGGAAAAGTTTCTTTTTAGAACTAAAAAGTCCCGCTTTCTTCCAACCAGCATGGCTGACAGCTTTAGGAGTTTGTAGTCCCTGAAAGAAGGGCCTGTTACAGACTGCCAAAATAAAGCTGCTTTGGGTCTCTTTGGAGGTATGCTGTTTAAATGATGCATGGGTCCTAAGAGTCCGGAGGTCGCGCCAAAGCTACACTCCATTCCTAAGCACTGGAGTGCAGCTTTGGTGCAGCTTCTGGATTCTTATGATGCATGCAACATTTAAACAACATACCTCCAAAGATACCCGAAGCAGCTTTATTTTGGCAGTCTGTTTCCCAAATTCTGCAGCAGACATTCCCACAAGCAAGTGGGTCAGAATAAGCAGCCCAGGAAGGCTGGTAAGCATGGCATCTATAATTTAGGAGTTTTCTGAGATGTCACTGAGGGAAGAAATAACTGAGAAACAGGAAAATGCAGCTGTCTTTTGATTGCCTTCTTCAGTAAGGCATTAGCAAAGCAGGAACGCTTACAGAAGATGAGACCAGCAGGAAACCAGTCCCTCTCCAACCTTTCTTCGGTGGAATCTTGTCCAATTAAAATCATCCCAGTCCATTGTGATCCGCTGGAGCTCTGCAGCTGACCTCCCAGGCTCATGCAATCACGCCTGCAGAGAACAAATTACTTTGGGTCTCTACTAGAATCTTCAGTCGGAAGCCGAAGTATGCTTTTGGAACGATGGCACAGAGACTGTGTAAGCTCTGCAGAGGGGCATTGCTAAGAAACAAAGATATTTTAGAAGAAAAGCATCAGGGTCTCAGTTAGGAAACAGAGACTTCTGGAAAGAAGCTGGATTATCCAAGGAGACTGGTTGGCAGCAGAATGAAAGGAGACAAAACAAAGCATTTTCTCTCACACATACTACAGACTTCATTTAGGGTTCTGCCATCACAAAATGTGATAAAGTTTCTTAGCTAGGAATGGTTTTGTGAAGGGATTTTACAAATCTGTGGAGAAGAAGGATGTTAAGGATCACTTGATAGTGATTAGTTATGATGTTTGTGGGTATATCCGCACTACACAATTATGGTGCTTTAATACAGCGTAGTGTAGTAATCTGAGTTTTTGACTGCAACTGTGGACACCTGGGTTTGAATCCCAGCTCAGCCATATAAACTCACTGGATGACTGTGGGCAAGTCACACTCTCTCAGGACCTTATCGCACACACAATTTCCAACGTTTTGGGGACTGAAGTAGGACGCACCCGTTCCCATCCAGTCCTGACGGGTGCCATTTTTTGCTGATGGAAGGTAATCAGTCAGGCAAAAATCACGCCCATCAGGACTGGACACGAACGGGTGTGCGCTTCATACCAAACCAGCAGTGTCTAAGTGGTTTACAACTATAAGCTAATTGCTCCCAACAATCTGGGTACATGTTTTAGCGACCTCCTTGGAAGGATGCAAGCCTGTGTCAATTTTGAGCCCTTTGGCTGGTATTGAACTTGCAGCCTTATGGTTTTGAGTGAGTGGCTGCAGTACAGGCATTTAACCACTGCACCACCAGGGCTCCTTAAAAACATCACTTAATATCAAATTTTCTGTTTAACCACATGCAATTATTGAGCAATTTTATTGTTAATTATTGTTGTATTATTTTAAGGTTTAGCTTTTTATCTGAATTATTATTGTCGGTTGTATTTTATTGATTTTACTATTGTATGTATTTTATCAGGTTGTAATCCCACCCCGATCTGCAGGGAGAGGCAGGAAATAATAATAATAATAATAATAATAATAATAATAATAATAATAATTTTTGTTTATATTTCCAGTCTCTCCCAAGGATCGAAGTGGGATTACATCATTAAAATAATACAATTCAATCCAAAACACAATCTATAAAATACTAATACTTAATTACACATTCCTATTAGTTCCTTAAAATATCCAGTCATCAAACAGTTATACAATCATAATTAGGATGGAGCCTTAACCATAGTCTCTTGTACAAAATCTGGTGGATAAGCCCGCTGGAAGGGGTCTGTCTTAAGTGCCTTCTTAAAGGTGGTAATAAGACAGATCTCTTCCGGTAGACTATTCCACAATTTAGGGGCTGCAGCAGTAAATGCTCTATAGGAAGTTGTCGTTAATCGAGTGTTCCAGTATTCCAACAAATTCTTCTTGGATGTTCTGAGTGTGCGGGGTGGATTATGTAGGGAGAGGCATTCCCGCAAGTAACTTGGGCCCGAACCGTGTAGGGCTTTAAAGGTAATAACCAACACCTGGCCACATAACCACAGAATCATCTCTGACAATACTGGCTTCCTTGGTTTAGTAACAGAGATCAGGTCTGTCACCTACAGTCAGACATGATTAGATAATCTTGTCATGGAAAAACCCTTACTTTTACCTTTTCTACTGAGAATTCAAAACAATCTATCTTGGTTGCTGTTCCTTTTGCACCCAGCCACCTCGGGAGCAGCAATCAAGCTGATGACTGAGCAGCAACCAAGAAATGTCTTGCTTGTGCCAGGCTTGCAGCTAAGGCCAGTGCAGCAAGAGGCTTCTTGGTTGCTCTTTGACTGGCTGTTCAGTCACTGCTCCCTTTCCATCCTGTCATCCTGGGAGCAGCAACTGAGCTAAGCAGTGCCTGAGAAGCTTTTCACTCATGCCAGCCTTGCAGTAAAGGCCAGTGTGGACAAGAGGCCTCTTGGTTGCTGTTCAGGCAGCTGCTCAGTTGCTGCTCCCAGGGTGACCAGGTGCAAGAGAGAAGCTTGTCCCCAGAGAGGAGACCCTCAATCCTTCATCGGGGCAGAGAAAGGTGCAGCCAGTACATATGTAGGAACTTTACAGAGGCTGCATGGTCTGGACTGGAGACTGGTGTGGACTGGAAAAGGAAGAGATTTTGACTACTGCAGCTGCTCTAAGACGAAGGTCTCTTTCCAAGAATCAAGCACAGATACTCCTTCCCTAGAGACATGTCTTCCCCATGTCCACTCTCCCACAATTGTTTCTTCTGTTACCTCTTCTCTCAGCCTGTTTGATGAAAGAAAGCAGGAGCAGCAGTGTAATCCCAACCTGCTAGCTAAACTAGCATCAGTAGTTAGGGTACAGGGGGTTCAAACCGCACCAGGTGACACCATAAGGTGGGTTGACACCACTGCTCCTCAAACATCTGCCTTTGGGCAGAAACAGACTGTGGCATTCACTTGTGTCTCTTTAAAATGCTGAAAAGATGGGATGAGTGAGATAAGGCTCTGTGGGATGAGAAAGGAGAGGCTCCAGTATTTTTTTAAAAAAAATTAAAAAATAAGATTGTAAACATTCTAAAATTTTTAAAAAGTATTCTTTTACATTTTCCTTAAAAACATCACATCATATCAAATTTTCAGTTTAACCACATGCAATTATGCATATATAATTTTGCTTGTTTATGTCACAACTATTGCCATTACATTCAGTGATATATGGGAATTATGTTTAATGAATACCTTTAGTACAAAAAACATTACTAAGGATTCTGTATGGTGTAGTATGAGAGGAGGTCAATGTGGCAGGGGAAGTGATACCATGAGTTACTACATTGGGTGGTGCCACTGAGTACTGCATAGATATGTACCTTTGCACTGACATTTTCTGCTTTATTAAAGTTATTTAGTTTTACAAGAAGACCAAACTCTGTGCTTCTTCCATCTGAAACAGCAGGAATCAGACAAGATTTCTTAACATATAACTACCTTTGGAGAACTTAAAGTGCTGCTGCTTGGAATTTCAGTCTGAAATGGTTGTGGAAAGGAATGCATCAGGTTCTCCCTAATGCTGTTTTTCTTCTGAAACCTTCCCTGCCCAGATGCTTTTATCTGCAGTATAGAAACTATATAAACATCTCTATAATTCCTGCATAGGGAATGCTATATGGATATTTTTGCCCTTTTGCCACAAGTTTCACTGGTAAAGCGAGTGATATACCAGCAAAATGTCAACATGAGCTCCTGGAGCTGCAAAACAACAGTGAAATGGAAGGCAAAATACAGCAACGTGACTCTTGTGGAGTTCTATAAGCTGTGTGCTCATGATAAAACATCTCCAATTCTCCAGAGACATCTTTTAGAATAGCATCTTTGTTGCAACAACATACTGCTGTGAGCAGTGGTTTTTGAAGCTAACACTTGCAAAGACCCACCACCACCTTCACACCAGATGAGCAGATGAGAAAAACAACTGTGAATAATGGGGCCATCAATACAAGTGAACATTTAGAAACTGTCCAGACAAAAGCAACCACATCACAACTAGACCTAAAAAAGGACAGGACACAGCTGAATGATAGGGCACAGATGAAGAGAAAGCAGGTGCCACACACAGTTCTTTCTGCTATAAATTTGTATGGCTTCATCTACACTACAAAGTTATTGTGGAATCATAGATTTGGAAGAGACCACAAGGGCCATCCAATTCAGTCTTCTGCCATGCAGGAATATGCAATCAAAGCACTCCCATCAGATGGCCATCCAGCCTCTGTTTTAAAAATCCCAAAGGAGGAGACTCCATCATACTCTGAGGCAGCGTATTCCATTGTCTAACAGCTCTTGCTGTCAGGAAGTTCTCTCTAATGTTTATGTGGAATCTCTTCTCCTGTAGTTTGAATCCATTGCTCTGTGTCCTAAAAAACGAAACAAAACATGCTTGCTCCATCTTCAATATGACATCCTTTCAAATATTTAAACATGGCTATCATATCACCTCTTAGCCTTCTTTTCTCTGGGCTAAACATACCCAGCTCCGTAAGCTACTTCTTATAGGGCATCATTTCCAGATCTTTCATCATTTTGGCCACCATCCCTCTCCTGGACACTTTCCAGTTTGTCATCATCCTGAACACAGTATTCCAAGCGAGATCTAACCAAATTAGAAGAAAGTGGTACTATTACTTCGCTCAGTTTACACTATATTCCTATTGATGCAGCCTAGAATTGCATTGGCCTAGCTTGCATCACACTGCTGACTCATGTTCAGTTTGTTGTTTACTAAGACTCCTAGATCCCTTTAACATGTGCTATTGTCAAGCCAAGTGTCCCCCACCCTGTATCTGTGTATTTCATTTTTTTCTGCCCACCTGTAGTTCCTTACATTTCTCCCTGTTGAAATTCATTCTGTTAGCACAACTCTCTAATTTGTTATGGTCATTTTGAATTCAGATCTTGTTTGCTGGGATATTGGCTACCCTTCTTAATTTGGTGTCATCTGTCTATTTGATGAGTTTGCCCTCTATTCCATCATCCAAGCAATTGGTAAAGAAATTAAATAGCACTGTGCCAGGACAGAACCCTGTGGTACACCACTAGTCACTTCTCTCCAGGTCCTCTGGGAAGAATTTGCTGCAGCCTAAGAAGACCAGATTGTCTGCAGTGACCCAGAAGACCTTTTCATCTGCTGCTCCTAGGCTATAGAACAACCTGCCGGATGAAATCCATCATATTAGCACTCTAGAAGTCTTTTAAAAGGCTGTTAAGATGGATCTCTTCCGGCAGGCCTTTCCAGATTAGCCTCCCCCTCACCAACATCAATGGCCCCATCCCTGCAAGAAAAAGATACGTGTCGTGCCTCAAATCTACCCCTAATTTTAGAAAATTTGTATTTTAATGTTTTTAATTTATATTGTTGTTTAATTTTTTATTAATATTGCTTTTTAGCTGTTATTTTTATGATTGGGGGAGGGTTGGGGCATGAGACTGTTTATAATTTGAATTTTTATTCTTCATTATATTTTATTGTTATATTTGTTCTGTAATCCGCCTTGATTCCCTTGGGAAAAGGTGGAATATAAATTATTATTATTATTATTATTATTATTAATTAGTACTACTATTACTAGGAGGAGGAGGAGCCATTCATGAGTACCCTTTGGGTTTATCTGGGCAAGCAATTACAAATCCAGTCAACAATCACATTGTCTAGGGCACATTTTATAAGCTTTTTTGACAAGAATATCATGGAGGACCTTATCAAGGGCATTACTGAAATCAAGATATGCTATGTCTACAGCATTCTCTTCATCTACCAAGCTGGTAATTTTATATATATATAAAAAATAGATCAGATTAGTCTGGCATGATTTGTTTTTTTAGAAACCAATGTTGACGTTTAAGTGCTTAGCCCCCCCCCCAAAAGAGAGAAACCCCAGCCTTTTTTTATTGTTTTAACCTCTCAAGCAAGCCTGAGCTCTTTCCAAATATCTTTTTCTGATATTCTCCCTACATGTGCTGGCTATTTGTCTGAATTCTTGCTCATGCTACAAGATCTCTCCAGGAGAACATGATCACTTGCACCCTAACAATCCCACCACTTCCATCCCGTTACTTAGGTCATCCCTATTGGATTAGGATCATATCTAAAATAGCGGATCCTCTTGCGGTAGTCCCATGCAACTTTGAATATCATGGCTTCTTCATATAGAATCTAAGCTGTTGTAGGCTGGTAGGGATTTTCGGTAGGCTTGTGGGACTCTCTGCTTGAGAGCACGAATGCACTCTTTTAAACTACAAGCTTTCCAGTAGAAAATTTGAAGTACCTTACCAAAATACAAATCTCAGGATCCCAAAGCAGATAGCCATGACAGATAAGTCAAGCTCTTGGAAAGACCCCTGAGACTGTCAATGACAGGTAGGGAAGGAAGGTGAGGGAAGCAATCGAGACCACAAAGGCCCGATGCTCTGGATTCCACGTGAAAGAAAACAAAGGTACATTCCACTTTATATGGTACCATCATTTCTTCTTCCACAACCAAGCCGAAACCAACCGCTTCTCCGTGGTCTGAATCAAACCCCCCCCCCACACACACACACACTGGTAAGTGACAACAGCAGGGCTTGACAGCTGCCAGGTTGTGGGAGGATACAGAACTGCATGTGCAGAGCTACATGCTGGTGTAAGATCATGTCCTAAGGATGTAATTCTCAGGTCTGCTCACTTTTATCTTGGTTCTGCCCACTGTTAGAACACTGCCCTTGAGAGCTTTTCCAACATGGAATTCAGCTCTCAGCCATGATCTAGGATATAAGCATATATATTTTTTCTCTTGTGGGGGAAATAATCTCAGAATGGGAGGAGAAATGGTTTCCGCAAAGAAATGAAAGACTTCCCCCAATGATCTGAAAACCTAGGAAGGCTCGTATGGGAAAACACAGGCTCCCCAAAGCAGTTAATGCTAATATGAAACACGCAATTATTTTAGGAAAGCTATTTTCATATGCAAATGTACAGAGATTTAATTGATTAATTAATTGATTAATTGACTAAGATTTCTTTAATCAGATGATAGGTCTACTAATCACTTAATTAGACTGAGTGCTCTGTGAAACAGTATCTTCTTAACTTGCCGCCTGAGGCTCAAGCTAGACATTACATGAAAAACTTCATGCATTTTTTCACATCTGTTTTCGTGGCAAGGTCACCTTGCATCCTGGGGTGAATAGGCACTGGGTTTGGGAAGAAGTTTCTTCTTCTTCTTCTTATTGTTGTTGTAGTTGTTGTTCTTGTACTCTAGCATGGGAGAAATAGTTAAATCCTTTTTGTTCACATCATTCTTCTGAGCAGGAGCCCCATGCTGATGGCTGTTATTTCACTTCTCAAAAATGTGTGTGCAATCTATTTCCACATTTCTCAGTATGATGCAGCATAGGGTTGTAATCTGAACATTGGAGTAGTGCTCTGGGTAACCAGGGTTTAAATCACTATTCAGGCATAAAAGTCACTGGGTGACCTTGGGCCAATCACTCTCTCTCCACCTTAAAAAAAAAAAAAGACAATGGCAAACCATGTCTCAATAAATCTTTCCAAGAAAACCATATGACAGGGTCACTATAAGTCAGAATTGACTTGAAGGTACATAACAACGACAACAACAAATACTTCCCAATAGTGTGAGAACTAAATGCATTTCCCTTGCAAGGTAGTTCCACAGTTCATTTAAACAGCATGAGTACTGAAGTCAAAAGTTGGGCAAAGTATGACCTGCCAGGTGTTATTGGACTGCAAGTCCCATCAGTCTTAGTCAGCCTGGCCAATAGTGAGAAATGCTAGGAGTTGCAGTTCAGCAGTATGTGAAGGCTGCACTTTTCTCATTCTTGAAACAGGTAACTTTGGGCTGGCTTGATTCTCATAGTACAGCGCAGAATGTGTGATTGTGTGTTTTATTGCAGAGGTATGTTGTCATTCAGATATTGGAGGACTCCCGCTCCCAACAGCTCTCACCAAGTATATTGTGCATTTCGGTTGCCCAATAAAGGGATCACTAATGGATTTTTCTTTGCATTAGTTCTCAGATAGAGTTGATGAAAGTTTCTGTTATAACACTGGTAGGACTACACATTGCCAGTCCTGCTTTGCCACAGAGTCGAAGCACAGTTGTACCTCCTGCATGTAAATGGTATAGTGTGATGTGACCTTCTTGCACATAGACCTTTGGACCTCATCAGCTCAAGCCAGCATGGTCAATGGTTGGCAAGAACGTGATGTGTTGTGCAATACAACAGAGGGGGCACACACTCTGCAAACCAGGTTAGGACATTGAACTGTTCCAAAGACTAGGATATGGGGCAATGGGTTCAAGCTATAGGGAAAAATATTCCACCTAACATTAGGAAGAACCTTGTCTGACCCCTTTGCCAATTGGGAACCATTCTGTTTCTCCATGGTCTGTCCTGACAGTGGCCTCTTGTTCTGAGTAAAGATTCCTCATCAGGACTATCTGATGTGTTGGCAGTCCCATGTCTTTAAAGGCATTCCATAGCCTTTCATGGTCTATGCAGTCAAAGGCTTTGCTATAGTCTATAAAGCACATGCTGATTTTCTTTTGGAATTCCCTGGTGCTCTCCACTATCCTTTGTATGTTTGCAATGTGGTCGCTAGTGCCTCTTCCTTTCCTGAACCCTGCTTGGACCTCTGGGATTTCTATCTCCATGTATGATTGGAGTCTATGTTGCAGAATTTTGAGCATGATTTTGCTCGCATGGGACATCAGTGCTATGGTCCTGTAGTTGCTGCAGTCTCTTGTGTCTCCCTTTTTGTGGATGGGGATGTATACAGGGATTTTGCTATCTAGCTAAGCAAGGGGTAAAATGGGCTTAAATGGTTCAGGAGATCAAAGAAGGAATCCCAGGACAAGGATTTAAGGGTTGAATTCATTCTTCTGAAAAAAATTGGTGGGCTAGGGATGGAAGCCAGTCGAGTTGTAGAATGACTAGTTTTATATCTTGGCCTCATGCCATACAACATTCCTGCTTAATGGGTTCTCGTAACTTCCCTGTGAGCCTAAGAATGTGAGGCTGGCCCAAAGTCACTGAGTTTGATGTCTGAGAGGGGATTTCAAACCTACAAGTCCTTTCAGTCCTCACATCTGAACTTGGAAAAACTGTTGGAGATTCTGAGAATGGTAGTAAAAAAAGAAGAAGAAAAAAGTAACTTTTCTAAGCCTTGCATCATACTGGCTTCCACACAAACAGCCAGGGTGCCATAATGAATAATTGCCTCTGTAGTGGCTAATACTAGGTTTCCTTTCATATTTACAGCTGCCGCTATGGGCCCTGCCTTCCCCCTCTAGAGAACCAACACATTTGTTTCACAGCTGCTTTTCTGAGCAGCGAATCCTTTGGAGAGGCACCACCAGTAGCTAGCTGTGTGTACGTGCCGCTGTCTCTGGTAAGGCAAGTGTGGGTGTGCTAGGCAGCAGGGAGTGGGTGTGATCACAGAGCTGCCTTGGCAGCAAAGCGATGAGTGGGTGTGCTGCAGCTGCATCTCTCTGGACTCAGCCACACGAGGAAGGTAGGACTGCAGAGTCATCCCATAATATAGACAGCACTCTGTGTGTGAGCGAAGGCGAGTCCAAGGTTGGCACACAGAAAAAATTTCCAGCCTTTGCCTCGGTCTATTCAAGTTATTCTCTCTGAGGACTGAGTTGGAAACAGCAAAATCCTTCCTCCCTGCACTCCACACCACACACACACATAGTCTGTTAGCTTCAGTCAATTTCGACTGGCTATCAATGAGTGCCTTTTGACTCCCACTGCAGGGAAGAAACTGACTGGGTATAGTGTCGGTCTTTCCCCTCTTCAAGCTTCCCCATTCCCTGCTCATGCCCTTTTATTAAACAGCCAGCTGGGCTGAATTGCTGTAGGGAACCTTGATCACTGCGAGAGATCTCCCAATGCTTCATGACCTCTCAGGCAGAAAACACAATTAATCTAAGGTCAAGGGGCAAAGGAGCATGAACAGAGGAGGCAAGGAAAGTAACAATCTCTCCCCCACATGCCCTAGATCTCATATTACATTATCTAAACTACATAGTTACACATTGGTTATTCACACAAACTGAAGATTGCTTCCGACAGGATTTAGTCCTGGCTAGATTCAGCCCTGAATCCAGTTTTTAATGTCATAGAAGACAAGAATGTTCTGGATCATGTTTAGTACCGCACAATAATCAAATACTGCCCATTTCCCTCACAGCAAGGAGCTGGCAGTGCTAGGCAGGCCCAAGTACC
This sequence comes from Sceloporus undulatus, assembly GCF_019175285.1. Lineage (NCBI taxonomy): Eukaryota > Metazoa > Chordata > Lepidosauria > Squamata > Phrynosomatidae > Sceloporus > Sceloporus undulatus. Next base: position 4,904,081 of record NW_024802934.1, read on the forward strand.
TGCTACCTTTTTACAAGTTGATAACAACTGCATTTCTGTCTCAGCTTTGTATAATTCATTTTTCCTTTGCTCCAATTATATTTTCTGGGCAGTATTTATATTTACCATGCTTTGGCTGTAATCCTATACATAAGAAATCTCCTCTCAACAGAGCAGGATTTAATTCTGAGTAAATATACATAGGATTGTGTTCTCTGTGAGCCAGCTTGACAAAAGTGTAGGCAGAACACACGTGCTGAATGTCTATGGACACACCTAGCCAACATATCGGCATGCCAGGGTGTACTCTGCAAGAGGCAGAATAATGGAGTGATATTCATTTTATCCAACTTCCAAAGGCAGCCATTTTAGTGTATTGCTGTAAAAACAAGAACAAGATTGTGGCAATTTACACACTAGAAAACTGATTATAGTATATGCTTTCGTAGACTACTGCCCACTTCATCAGATAGATAATGCTTCATATATGCTGCAGATATATAGGAAAATGTATGATATAATAAACTGGCTAGTGTTTAAAATGTCACAAGATTCTTTGTCATGTTGTATGATTATATCTCACCTTTTGGCCTCCATGACAAAATTATTACAACCTGATTTCCTATTTCATTCTAGGTCCCACAATTTAAAGGTGCTGTTTTTCCCCTTATGAATGATAATCACAATTGTTCAACTTAGCTGGCAATGCTAATTCATAATTCTTCAACTGCAATCACTACTTATCTATCAAAATACCCAACATCAGGGACCATGACAATGTAATATGTGGGGGCTCAAGACTGGGAGGCCATTATGGCATTTTGTGTACTTAGTGTATGTTTTTTACAAAACAGTTAGATCGTGGAATTCATCACCATCATCACCCTCATCATCATCTTCATCATCATTATCTACCACTGACTAGAGCAGTTAACTAGGGTTAATTGAGCTAAAATGGTCAGGAATTTTTTGAATCTGATAACTACACAGTGTTCTACTCAGGAAATAAAAAGACAAGAAGAAAAAAGTAAGTAAAGACATAGCAACAGCAGTCAAAAATATAACACAAGGACAAATCGAATAACATCAATAAGACTTCAGGGAAAACCAATCAACATTACCATAATCCAAGGATATGTGCCAACCACACAAGGAGAGGAAGAAGAAATTGAAAAATTTCTCCACTATAGTGGAGTCCAAGAAAAAATTGACAACTGTGTCCCCCCCCCCAAAAAAAAGCAAACAGTGTTTTTTATTAATTATAGATGACTGGACTAGGATGAAGAAATGAAGCACCTGATAGAGGTCTGTGAGGGAAACAATCTATTCATTGCAATGGATGACAGGAGAAACACTTCAAGCAGTAAAGGAAAGAAGAAAAGCAAAATAATAGGGAGATAGGAACAAAACCAGAACCATGAATGCAATTGTTCAATGACTTGTGCGCAAGGATAAAGAGAATTACTATAATAATCAATACAGAGAAATAGAAGCCAACAACAAAAAAGTAAGAATATGAGACCTCTTCTATACGATCTGGGAAATCAAACAGAAATTTAAACCAAGGGTAGGGATGCTCTACAATCAGCAGGGGGGCATATTACATGACCAAGAGGCAATAAAAAGACAATGGAAGAAATACATGGAGGAGTTATGTAAAAGAGATGAAAGGATATCTGACACATGGAAGAGGAATCATAAAAAGATGAACCCCAAATTCTGGAAAGTGAAGTGAAAGTGCAGTCAAACCAATTAGGAAGAATAAATCACTAGGAACAGATGATATCCTGTTAGAATTGCTCCAAGTAACTGAGTTAGAATTGATTTTAGTTTTAACTAAAATCTGTCAACAAATATAGAAAACAAAATGATGGCTCACAGACTGGAAAAGATCGGTATACATTCACATTCCAAAAAAAAGGAGACACAAAAGATTGCAGTAGCTATAGAACCATTGTATTAATTTCTCATGCAAGCAAAGTCATGCTCAAAATTTTGCAGCAAAGACTCCTACCATATACGAAGCGAAAAATTCCAGAGGTCCAAGCTCAGTTCAGGAAAGGAAGAGGCACCAGGGATGACATTGCAAACATATCTGGATAATGGAATGTACCAGGGAATTCCATAAGAAAATCAGCATGTGCTTTATAGATTAGAGCAAAGCTTTTGCTGCATAGATGATGAAAAACTATGGACTGCTCTTAAAAAAGTGATGTAGCATTACATTTGATCATCCCGATACATAGCCAATATTCAGGACAGGAAGCTACAGTTAGAACAGATTACAGAGAAACAACATGGTTCCCAATTGGAAAGGGAGTCAAATAAGACTGTATTCTATCACCCTGTTTCTTCAACTCATATGCGGGGGGGGGGGGGGGATCATTCGCAGAGCAGGTTTAGACTTGGAAGAAGGAGGAATGAAGATCAGAGAGGAAAGAATATCAACAATGGAAGATATTCAGACAATACCATTATTAGCAGAAAACAACCAAGATCTTGAACAAGTCCTGGAGAAAGTTAAAGAAGAAAGTGGAAAGGTAGACTTACGAGTGAACATTAAAAAACAAAAATAATGATCATGCAGAATGTACATAAATTCAACCAAGACCAATGGCAAGAAAACTGAAATAGTTAAAGATTTCCCATACCTTGGGTCAATCGTTGATCAGAATGGAGACTGCAGTCAGAAAATTAGAAGAAAACTGGTACTGGAAAGAGCAGTTATGAAAGAACTAGACAAGATCCTTAAATGCAAAGATATAAAACTTAACATTAATGTTAGGATAATCCAAGCCATAGTATTTCCCAGTACAAATATGAGAGCTGGACAGTTAAGGAAGCTGATAGAAAGAAAATCAACTCATTTGACATGTGGTCCTGGAGAAGAGTATTGAGGATACCATAGATGGCCAAAAAGACAAACAACTGGATCCTACAAGAGCTCGAGCCTGAACTCTCCCTGAAAGCCAAGATGATTAAATAAAGGTTGTTATATTTTGGCAACATCATGAGAAGAGATGACTCATTGGAAAAGACAACAATGCTTGGAAAAGCGGAGGGCAATAGAAAGAGAGGAAGACCACATACCAGATAGAGAGACTGAATCAAGGAAGCCACAGCCCTGAGCCTGCAGGACCTGAGCAGAGCAGCTTAGGACAGGGAGTCTTGGACATGTCTCATTCATGGAGTCACCACGAGTTGAAGCTGAATAACAAAGAACAGTTAACACTGTGAATACCATGAAAATAATGACTAAATAATAATGAGAGACCCTAAAATTGTTAAGACATAAAATTAATATACCAAGGAAAAGGGAAAATATACAGTGGTACCTCGGGTTACGAAATTAATTCGTTCCGCCGCCGCTTTCGTAACCCGAAATCCTTCGTAAGCCGAAAAAGCCATAGGCGCTAATGGGGAAAAGCCGCGATTTCGTGTGAAATAGCGCCGAAAAGCACCAAATTTTTTTTTCGTAAACCCGAAAAAACGTTCGTAAGCCGGAACAGTTTTTTTGAATGGATTTTTTTCGTAACCCGGAAATTTCGTAAGGCGGCGCATTCGTATCCCGAGGTACCACTGTATATAGGACTCTGTTAAGTGAATGTAAAGGTAGTTATAAACTTGGGTACTTTTGTCTGGTAGTTCTTCAGAGAGCTCAGCTACACAGGAGTCTTGGTGGTTCTGAATCTTGGCACCTCATCATTTTGGGGAGCTTAAGCCCCCTTGCCCCCCTGTTTCAGGGTCCATGCCCCACTTCCATTATTTGTTGCTACCATAGTGACCGGACAATCAAATTCTACAGCTGATGTATTAATTTATGCATTCCTTAACCTAAAATATTTATCCTCAGTCTTTGAAAAGTTTCCAGTCCTGCTAACAATAGTAGTAAAACCACAACTATAACCCAGAATTCTTCAAAGAAAACAACAAATAGTACAATCCTAAGGGAACAACTGCTACATTTGACCATTAGCAAAAACTGCTGTATCCAATAAGCCATTCCTCAGTTTTGGCACCTTAACTCAAAATACATAGAGCCAAGCCTGTGATGTCAATCTGAGTGTCTCACTAGATATACGTCAGCAGAAACATTCGAGTCCCAGACTGTTTAAGACTTTCATATTTGAAGCAAACACTTGAACTGACTTGGAAATAGATGGGTAGCCCATGAAGATGGAACAATATTGATATTGTGTAAGCTTCACATGGGGATAGGATTCAGAGACATAGCTGGGTTGCAGTTGGAAAGGGATCCTGTAGCACCTGAGCAAAAGAAGCTGTAGCATAACCTTTCATAGACTTGGTTTACTTCTTCAAATGTATGCATACTTCATATGGGGAATTTCTATTCATTTTGATCCACTTCAAGTTTCTGAGGACTCTTCAAAGACAATCCCATATACAGCATACCATGGCATTCTAATCTAGATGTTACTCAACCATGTCACTGCCCAGATCCATTGTCTCCATAAAAGCATGCTGAAGTAACAACCTAGGCTATTAAAAAGCAGTTTTGACCACTATTGTCATTACCTGAACATTCAAGAGCAGCAAGTGAGTCTAAAACTGCACAAAACACATTGGCCTGAATAATATTAATCCCAACCAGAGTAGACCCATTGTACCAGTGGGACTTACCTTACCTATATGTTGACTCATCATTCAACAATTGATTTGCTGGGTGTACTTGAGTTGAGACGAGACACCAGAATTCAGTTTATCCCTCTCACTTATTTTTAACTGGTTTTAAATGGTCTTGTTTTGATTGATAAATTGTTTAATATATTTAAGTCTAACAATTATTGTTCTTGTTATTTATTATCTTAAATTGATTTTGTTGTACCATGCCCTTAGATCCTCGATCATACAGTGGGATATATACATGTTTTAATAAATGAATAAATAATCCTGGACTAACAAATCTCCCAGCCAACAGGGTAAATGTCACTTGGTCCATACTAGGAATGTAAACTTTGCATTCCTCACTGTCACAAAAACATATCAATAATTCTCTCACTGTTTTCCCCACTGCACAAACATTATGAAGATTTTGGGGTAGTCTTTGGAAAGTCTTTCGGGAAAATATTTTTCACAGAAATATGCATGGGTTTGTACAGAGAAAACATGTCTCCTTCACAAAATAGATTGTTCCCTGCACAGGACACTTGTTTTCTGTGCAAAAGCAATTTTTTTTTTTGTCTGCAGAAAATCCAGATGTGTTTTTGTGCAGCTGAAAACTGTGAGGGATATGGCAAAGTGTGAAGAACCACATGGCTGCTGTTATTCTACCAGACACAGATTCTCAAGTAGCAAGGAACCCTGTCTCGGCTGAAAATTTGCAAAAAAGGGAGAAAAAAATATTTTTCTTTCCAGTCCTAGTCCACACCCAGACTATCACTGCATTCAGAGTTTGGTTTGGAAAGATATACTGTAGTAAGCATGTATGTGCAAGATGTGTTCCATCACATCAAACTTCACTCAACAGTATCTTGTAGACCACATATGATCCACAGGCCAAATGCAACTCGTTGCAGCCCCTGAGGCCTTTTTTGTACTGCTGAAATTTGCTTTTGTGGCAGTGGCTGAAAAGGCTGCAGAGTTGGACATACAAGTAGCACATCTATTATTTTAAAGCATAGACACAATCCCAGAAACCTCTCACCTATGCACTTATGCTCTTTTTAAAAAGGCACATATTTCTCAAAAGCCTTGTTCTTAAAGAGAAATGTGTAAAGGCCACAATGGGGGTGGGATTTGGCACTTAGAACCACAGAACTTGCTCACCCTGATGTAATGCTAAATGTCAAAGACAGCATGGGTTCTTTGGTAATGCATAAGCACTGGGCCATAGAGTGTGAGACAGTAGTGATGATTGGATCCCGTGTCATAGAATCATAGAATCATAGAGTTGGAAGAGACCGCAAGGGCCATCCAGTCCAACCCCCTGCTATGCAGGAACTCTCAATCAAAGCATCCCTGACAGATGGCCATCCAGCCTCTGCTTAAAGACCTCCAAGGAAGGAGACTCCACTACACTCCGAGGGAGTTTATTCCACTGTCAAACAGCCCTTACTGTCAGGAAGTTCCTCCTAATGTTGAGTTGGAATCTCTTTTCCTGTAGCTTGCATCCATTTTCCTCTGGAATAGCAGAAAATAAGTTTGCTCCTCTTCAATATGACATCCCTTCAAATTTTTAAACAGGGCTATCATATCACCTCTTAACCTTCTCTTCTCCAGGCTAAACATCCCCAGCTCCCTAAGTCGTTCCTCATAAGACATGGTTTCCAGACCCTTCACCAGTTTAGTCGCCCTCCTTTGGACACGCTCCAGTGTCAACCACTGTAAAATAAACAGTAATTTTTATTGAGAAACATACAGAAATAATGAATTTTAAAACTGTAAAAATTTAAAATGATCAATTTTAAACATAGATGGTTTTAATAGGTATGTGTCTTGTTTGTTCTTTTAAACTGATGTACGTTTTAACTGATATTGTGTTCTTAATTGATGCATATTTGCTGGTCTGTTGTTGCTCCCTGACTTGATCCATGGAGAGGCAGGTAAGAAATACAGTGGTGCCTCGGGTTACGAAATTAATTCGTTCCGCCGCGGCGTTCGTAACCCGATTTTTTCGTAACCCAAAAAAGCCATAGGCGCTAGCGCTAAAAGCCGCGATTTCGTGCGAAAAAGCGCCGAAAAGCACCAAAAAATTTTTTCGTAAGCCGAAAAAAAAAACCGTAACCCGGAACAGTTTTTTCCTATGGGATTTTTTCGTATCCCGGGAATTTCGTAAGGCGGTGCTTTCGTATCCCGGGGTACCACTGTAATAATAACAATTTCAGTTAGGTCAGTTGGCCTGTTCTAGTTTAGTCAGGTCTGAGTCGTGGTTATACTTAGAGGGAGTGAGTGGGATAAAGAATGTTTAAAAGCCTGCCAAATGGTTGGTTTTAAGCATACTAAACTTGAGGTTTACCCATACAAGATCATCATCATCATCATCATGATGTTGTGTGAGTTAACCTCAAGCTTAGCATGGTTAGATTAAATTCAACCACTTGGCAGGCTTTTAACCATCCTTTATCCCACTCTCTCTCTCTAAGTAGAACCACCAAACAGACCTGACTCAACTAGAACAGGCCAACTGACCTATCTGACAACTAAATGAATGAATATTTATTATGGCGCATAGCCAGCACATGACTCTGCGGTGTTTAAATCCTCCCTCTTGACAGGAAGCCCCACCCAACCAACACAGCTGGGCTTGGTTTCGCTCCTTCTGTGCTGTCCGTTGCCTGGCAACCAGCTATCAAGCTGCCCTTCCCTACAAACTAGCCAGATTCTCAAGAGGTGTCCAAGGTGCAAGACCTATATAGGAATAGGGTTCAGCCTTTTGGAGAATATTTCCTTACTGATATAATATAATAATATTATATTATATAAGTATACTATAAATATAGAAATATAAATTATATATATAATTTTCCAAAATTTTGGAGATGATGATGATGATGATGATGATGATGATGATGATGATGATGATGATTTATTACTCACCTCTCCAAAGCAGCTTTTGTGGCATGGTTTGGTTACATGCATTCCCATGTACTGCATAGTCAGCTATCAAGGCAGGGAAAAAAAGACTGGCTGTCAAGAGGAAAGGGGTGTTGAAGTACTGAGGAAAAGAGGGTGCAACCCATTAGGTGCTGCTTGAGCCAGGGAACAACAACGGTCCAACCAAAATACAAAATTCAGTTAAATACACACATCAGTTTAAAACAGTGGTTTCCAATAATTAGTCACCCAGACATTTTGGACCTCAGCTCCCAGAATTCCTGGCAGTTGGCCAAGCTGTTTGGGGCTTCTGGGAGCTGAGGTCCAAAACATCTGGAGGACCAAAGTTTGGAAACTATTGATTTAAAAGAATAAACAAGAAACATATGTATTAAAACAATCAATATTTTAAAATAATCATTTAAAATTACAATTAAAAAAAATCACTTGGATTTGCCTGACAGAAAAGACTGGTCTTTAATGATATTTTAAATTCGGACAGTGTATTTAGCTGTCAAATTTCTTCCGGCAAGTTGTTCCCCAGTCTAGGAGCGGCTGAAGAAAAGGTCCTCTGGCTGACTGTTGCCAACCTAGTCCTCGTTGACGGGAGTTAATGTCCCTCAGAGGACCTGAGGGTATGGGGCAGATTATACAGGAGGAGGTGATCCCAGATGTAACCTGGACCCAGCCTGGATTAAAGCCTGGAGCAGCTTTATTGCCCTACTGAAGTGGGAGCCACCAGCCACTATTGTGGAGCAGCAATCTTTCAATTTCACCTTCTGGAGACCATCTGCTGCCATGAAAATACGCTTGCCCCTCCATATTCGCTAGGGTTAGGGGCACAAGATCCCTGTAAATATGGGGAAACCGCAAATAACAAAAAACCCATGTTTTTACTTCTTTAGGAATCTCTAGGTCCTCCAGTGCAATTCTGTGGTCAATGTCCAACAGAGACCAACCACAGAACTGCACTGAAGGTGGTACAAATACCTAGTAGAGTATCCTCTCTAGGAATCTCTAGGTCTTTCAGCGCAACGTTTAGTTAAAGTTGACCATACAGTTGCATTGGAGGACCTAGAGATTCCTAGAGAGAACATATTAAACAAATCCATGAATAATCAAATCTGCAAATATCAAAGCGCAAATATGGAGGGATGAGTGTATAGTGCAAACCTCCCCATCCCAATTCCAGAAGGCAAACCAGAAGAATACCATGATTGATGCTAAGCAATTCAGGACGACCAGCAGGATCATACTCTGCTTATCCATCTCTCAGCAGAGACTGTCAGATGTGATGATCAAGACAATTTCGGTCCCAAATCCAAGTTGTTGGTTGTTGTTGTTGGATGTCTTCTAGTCATTTCCAATGTATGACAACCCTATCGCTACCCCTATCAGGGGGTTTCCTTGGCAAGATTTTTTGAGAGAGGGTTTGCCTTTGCCTTCCTTTGAGGCTGAGAGAGTGTAACTTGCCCAAAGTCACCTAATAGGATGAGTGAGGATTCAAAACCTGGTCTCCAGAGTCATAGTCCAATGCTCAAACCACTACACCACAATGGCCAAATGTGAAGAGAAGCCAAATTGAAATAGATCCAGATAATCAACCTTATGTAACAAGATGGAACATACCATCACATACATAGCATCTTGTTTGAGTAGGATGTGTTTGAGACCAGTTGATAATTTCTCAAAATCAGTTATAATTTGCTATGATGAGCTCCTGTTGCTGCAGCTTTCTTCAAGGCAGACAGGACCACACTGTCAACGAACAGCGACTACATTCTCAAATTGCATGTACTCACGTATTACCATTAAAAAATGACAAGGAGAGATCAAAGGTACGTCCGATACTGACTATTTAGCCAGGGACTTCAATTAGAATGGATGTGAGCAAATTAATCCACCATGTTTATCAAACAGCATCAGAGCAGTTACTGAATATTCCTCTAACTGCCCTTGACAGCCAACCTGTAATGTCATGGAACAAGCTGGCTGAATGCTACCATGTAAATTCCTTGGTGACAGAGAAATAGGATTTCTTTGGCTCCATCTTCTTCATGAAGCAAGAACTCAGAGAGAGTCTAAGAGCCTTATCACACTTGACGAATCCTGCACAGAAACAGGATTTTAAAAGCAAATGTGGTATGTTTTTCAGACACGTTTGCACCAAAGAGCAACAGCACAAAAATAAAATGAATGGAAAGTCAACAAAAACTACACTTTTTTACTTTTGGGAAGTTCCCAAAAGTACTTCCCAGGTGTCGTTTTTGTCGACTTGCTATTCACTTTATTTTCATGTTACTGTTCTTTGGAAGAAACGGTGTCTGAAAAACATCCCGCATTTGCGTTTTTTTCCTACTTTTAAATCTCATTTCTGCCCAGGATTCGTCTAGTGTGAAAAGGTTGTAAGAAACCAAACTGGTTCTACTAAGTGAGAGAGATTACTTAGCAGTATCTCTTCCCACACCCAGATTCACCAGAAAAGTGTGAATCGCTTGATCAAGAACCCTTTTCACAGAGATCAGAAAGCAACATAGAATCCAGATCCGCTAGAGGTAGGTGCTTCCTCCAATGTCTTAGAGTTCAAAGATGTTCTACATAAATCCCTGCCTCCCTAGATCACATTCCTCCTTCCCAGTAAAACACCAAATCAAGTTTATAATTTAACACATGAGAAGTCTGTAGCGCCATACAGAATCTAAAAGTAGCCTATGACTGCCATGTAGGCCATGAATTGTTGAGCTCTAGGAATGCTTTGTTTTATTGGTGTTGCCACCTAGGGTGACAAGTCTGGAATTTCCACCCCCATCCATGAACAAAGCCACCTCTTGCAAGTCTGCAATGGGGATAAGTGGTGAGCCAATAGTTTCCCTTGTTGTCTTAACAGCCTAGCAACACGTACTAATTTTCAAAAGTGGAAGACTGTTGGACTTGGAAAGCGTGGTGGTATCACAGTACACCATTGTGATCCTAACTACTGTCTGTTTCACCTAGAACCCTGATTTGAGGCAACTGAAGAAGCCTTTTTTGTTTAGTCTGATCATGGAAGTACAGTTGGCCCTCCACATTTGCAGCATTGACTTTTGTGGCTTTGATCATTTGATCATTATGTTCTGTCTAGGAATCTCTAGGGCTTCCAGCATGACTCTATGACCATTGTTTTCCAGACGTTGTGTAGGGGGACCTAGAGATTCCTAGAGGCATTTGTAGCTCCTCCAGCACAGTTCCATGGTCAACGTTTGGTAGATGTTGACCATACAATTGTGCTGAAGGATCTAGAGCAGTGGTTCCCAAACTTTGGTCCTCTGGGTGTTTTGGACTTCAGCTTTCAGAATCCTCAGCTAGCTTGGCCAACGTTCTGGAATTGTGGGAGCTGAAATCCAAATCATCTGGATGCCCAAAGTTTGGGAACCACTGATCTAGAGACTCCTGGCACTTTTTCACATGGAGGAAATTGGAAGGTTAAACTGGTGGTCACAATGCAGGGTCATCCAGGGCATTAGGGACAATTTTGCAGTTGCTTTTCAGACAACATTGTGCACAAACCAGTCAGACTCCAGACAGAAAGTTAGGTGAATCCAGGAGTAAGCATTTTCGCCAAAATACTGTATTTTCATGTCGAGTTCATTCACAAATTCGCTCTCTTCATGTAATAGCACCCGTCTAAAAACCATGTCCTGGTTTCTCCCAGTTTCCAGATTTCCCAGGGTTCCTTGCTGTGCCAAGGAGAGGGAGACAGGCTTGTTCTTAAAGGGACACACACACACACACACACACACACACCCTCTTTACCTCATGCATCTGATTTCTTCCTCCTGCAGCAGGAAACAGCTGGTGAGAGAAGGCAGAGGGAGAGGATGTTTTGGAATTACTCCTCTACAGGAGGGAGAAATGGAGGACATGTTCTGGAAAAGGAGGGCATCTGGGAGTTTCAGCTCTCACTGAAATCAGGCAAGTTTATGGACCAGCCACCTCCTCTTTCTCTCTAGTGTGTGTGTATGTGTATGTGTGTTTGTGGTTTTATGGGACTTTTATGGGCAAACGGAAACCTCAGCCTGCCTTCCCCTGAAACAGTTTCTGGCGCAAAGAGGATTTTCCTCCCTGGTTTCCTTTCCCTCTCTGGAGCATGTCTGTGTATTCACTTGTGGAAATGACAGTTTGGAGCATGTGCAAAAAACCTATTTCCAACAGGGATTTGTCCACATCCATCTGAAACTCAGATTCACATTCGACCCACTTTCTTGCCTAAGTAATGTGCTTTTACCCCTTGTTGTGCTCTGTGTGTGATAAGCATTAACGAATTTGCTTGCTTTTCTGGGATGCCAACACTTTAACCATTTTCAGGATGCAAGCACATAGGTCCCCGTGTGAAAAAGTCCCTAGAAGTGTCCTCTCAGTTTAAAAGTATGGTGGTTTTTTATTTGAAGTTTTTGCACTTTCATGGGAGCCCTGCACCCCTAGCCTCAGCCAATGTGGAGGGCCCACTGTACACACCACACTGGAGGATCCAACCTCTGGCTGCAAAACATATTTCCCTATGCACCCACTTGGCACCGAGTAGCAAACTATTAAAGACTAAAACATCCACGGATAGGAAAACTATAGGATGGTCTTAGCCGGGAGGCTGGAAAGGGGCAACACTGAATAGATGAGACTGTCTTTGTTTTCTTAATTTGCATTGATGATAGGGCTGCTGCAAAATAGTGCTTCCCTGTTTTTGTGTAGTCCCTTCAAATTATTTGTGCCACAGAATGGTATTTAAAATATCACTAACGCATGAAGCTTCTGCTCTGTGGATGATGACCAAGCCTCTCTGTGTGGCTGAATAGCATCTAAATTAGCCTTAATTTGTTGAAAACACCGTGTTGTGTATTAAATAAAACAAAATATTGAAAAAGCTGTGAAACTGACTAAAAAGGCCACCTTTATTCCCATTATTCACAATTAAAATTGGTTATGATATTCTCTAAAAGATTTGCATTTGCATCTGAACTGTCAACTTATGTAATGATAGTTTGGGTTTAACTTCAGACATTTCAATGGCATGATTTCTTTAGGTTTTATGAAATGTGACAGAACCACAAAACACCCGGCAAAACAAAGGCAGGAAGCGTCTCTGGATCCACGCTGGAGAAATAATCCGGCTTGACACCGCTTCAGCTGCCATGGCTCAGTGCTATGGGATTCTGGGAACTGCCACATTTGCTGTTCCCCTTCAAGAAGGGAAATCATTTAAAAGAATAATTTAAATGTCTATTCAGGCAAAGAATTTGTTACTAATAAAGTCCCATTTCAAACATTTGCCTTGCTCTGTAAGTACAGTATATGGTAAGCCCTCAAGGCATGTGGATGAAGGTATGCGCCTCAGAAAAATACAAGGGAGAACATAACAAAACAACGAACTATTGTGACATTATCAGTGTTTTGAGCTTTGCATTTGGCCATGTCCTCCATTTTGTGGGGCCAGGGGTCCTCCTTTCCCAGGACATGTCCTCCATTTCAACCTTCTGTCTAGAATGAATGTCCAAAGTTCCTCCATTTTGAGCAGGACTGAGGAGCATGATCTTATATGTATTTCTAGGTGTGTTTTGAGCTGGTCATGTCCTCCATTTTTTTCTGGAGTGGCTTACACTGTGTGGTGCCAGAGTTCCTCCTCCTCCTCCTCCTCCTTTCCCAGGACATGTCCTCCATTTCACCCTTTGAAGGAGTGTTCAAAAGGCCCTCCATTTTGAGCAGAACCGAGGAGCATGGATTTTCAGGATGTGTAAATTTACAGCGCTTTATAAATAAAGGTTAATAATAATAATAATAAATTTACATCCTTAGGAGTGCTTTGAGCTGTGTTTAGTCATATCTGTCCACCAACATCCAGAGGCAGAGATAGGAGGCCAACTCCATCGGGCGAGAAGAAGAAGGGCCCTCCCTGCCAGGCCTCAGAGGGAGAGAAGACCTGCTGGACTTCCCCCCTTCCCTACCGCCATTCCCTTCTCCTTTTTGGATTGTAAGCTGGAAATGTCTGATTTTTTAAAAATGTAAGCCGCTTTGATAGCCTTTTGGCTGAAGAGCAGGGCATAAATACTAATAATAATAATAATAATAATAATGTCCTCCCATTTTTCAGGAGGGGCCCCCACTCTGGGGGTGCCAGGAAATGACACTGGTGTGGCCACTAGGGGGAGCTGTTGTGCAGGTAATCTACAGCTCCAGAGGCAATTATATGTGTCAGCATTTAAGCAGTGCATCTTGGGAATGTTGATGCAGCTGCCAACTGTCCTTCTTAACTGTCACTGAGAGATGGTTGTGTGTTAATGTGGCTGCCTCAGAGGTTGTGTTATTATTGTTGGTTGGTGTAAAGAGTGTGTATTAGAGATGGATGTCCAATACACTGCATATATCTATTGTGTAAATACTGCAAACGAGGATTAAAGCCCTCCTGAAGAGAGAAGGCTTGTTAGTGTCGTTATTTCCCAGGCCTAGAGCTCACGGCCATTTGCAGTTACATCTCCACAGGTTCCTTCTCCCTGGCGTCCTGTTGACGTGGTTCAACTCTGCAGGAGGTTGTGGTGGACACATAGTGCGTCATTCCACTCGCCCCAACAGAACTTGCCCTCCTGAGACCTTAGAGACCCCCATCTGGGGACCCAGTTCTCCCCCTGCTGCAACCCCATTATCCCCATTTTGCTCTGGAACTGTTCTCTATGTTGCGTTTCCTTTTTTGTCCTGCTTTGCCATTATTATTATTGTTATTATTCCCTCCTCTCTTCCAATATAGGGACATTAGGACCTGGGCGTGGGGGAGTCTTGGGGGACCTTCTAGAGGTCCTTAGAACCCCCCCCCCCTTGGAGCCCCATCATCCCCATGTTTCCCTGAGGCAGGTCCTCCATCTTGCGTCCTCCTGGGCCATTGGGGCAGGCGGGAGTCTCGGGGGGAGCACTCCCTCAGAAGCCCCTTGGAGCCCCATCATCCCCAGAGGAGAGAGGAGACTAGGGGCTCCCTTCCTGCTCCTGCTCCTCCTGCTCTTCTTCTCGGAGGGCGGCGCAGAGCGAAAGCGAAAGCCTTCCTGGGAGGCCCCGCCCCTCTCGCTGCGGCTGGAGGGACCGAGAGGACGGGGCTCCCTCCTCCTCCTCCTCCTCGTCGTCCTCGTCGTCAGGCTGCGGCTCTTGGGCGGCTCCGGCTGGGGCTCCGCTGCTCTCGCTCTCTCTCTCCCTGGGCTCCCCTCCTTCCTTCCTTCCTTCCCTCCCCATCTCATATTTTTCATCCTCATCCTCATCGCTAGCCTTCGCGGGAGACTCTTCCTCTTCGCTGCCTGCCTGCGCTCCTCCGTCGAAGCCAGGATGGGGCTGCTGCGCCTCTGCTGGCTCCTGCTGGGCGCCCTGGCCGCCGGTGAGTCCCTCCGCTCCCTCGCCCCGGAGCCCCGGAGCCCCGGCTCTGCTCCTCCGCACGGGATCCCCTTCTCCCCGGGATCCCTCTCCCCCTCCCCCTCCCTCTCCCTCTTTCGGCTTCTTCTCCTTCATCGCTCTCTCTCTCCCTCCCTCCTCCCTTTCCTTCTCCTTCTTCATCATCTCTAGCTTTCTCTTCCTCCTTTTTCTCCTTCATTTCTCTCTCTCTCTTTCATTTCTTCTTCTTCTTCTTCATCTCTCTCTTTTCCTCCCTTCTTTCCTCCTTTTTCTTCTTCATTTTTCTCTCTCTCCCTCTTTCTTCTTCTTCATCATCTCTCTCTCTCTCTCTTTCCCTTCCTTTTCTCCTTCATTTCTCTCCCCCCTTTTCTTCTCCTATCATCTCTTTCTCTCTTTCCCTCCCTCCCTTCTTCCTCTTCCTCTTCCTTCATCATCGTCATTACCATCATCACCTCTCTCTGTCTCTCTCTCCCTCCCTCCTTTTACGTCTTCTGTCATCTCTCTTTCTCCTTTTTCTCCTTCTTCTTCATCACCATCGTTATCATCATCATCATCACCATCTCTCTCTCTCTCTCTCTCTCTGTCACCGGGGGGGTGGGGGGGGGGGGTCCTGAGAGAGGAAGGACGGGCGGCGAAGGCGCTGCTTGGCTCCAAATGGAGGGAAAGGGGGGCTTCGGGGGCTGGGCTGGCGTTGCGCACTTTGACAGGACGGACTAGAAATCCCTCCGGCCGGGATCCCCCCAATCTCCCTCCCTCCCTCCCTCCCTCCGCCTTAGCTCAGTTCTGCCTTTCCTTGCACACTTTGGCAGAACGAACTAGAAATCCCAGGCTTGAAGGATAGGCTCTATTAGAGATTGACCCGGTCGTTGCGCACTTGGGCAAGGTGAACTACAAATCCCTCCGGCGGGCTGCGTGCCAGATGGATAGACTGTCACTGCGCACTTTGCCAGGGCGAACTACAGATCCCTCTGAAAGGGATGCCTGCCAGGTGGATAGGGTCTACATATCAGAGACTGAAGCAATCATTGCCCACGTTGCCAGGGTGAACTACGGATCCCATGTACCAGGATGCCTGCCAGAAGGATAGAGGCTGGGCACCGGGGGCCTTGGAGGGACCCTGGGTCCTCTCTCTTTCTCTCTCTCCCTTCCTCTGAGACCCACCTAAACAGGTGTCCTCACCACAAAGAAGGACAGGGCCCCACAAAATGGAGGACACCAAAGGAAAATAGAAATAATAGAAAAGCATGCTCATTGGTCATGATCAACATGGAGGACATTGAGAAGTTCTTCCTGGACTCAGTCCCTAATGGAGCCTATCCATCTAGCAGGTTGAAATGGAGGATGTGTCCTGGAAAAGGAGGACAACCTCTGGACACACCGATGATGAGACCCCAGCTCAGTCTGACTTTAAGAACTGTTTGACAGGAGGAGATGCTCCATCTTCCCAAGTGGGGTGGAGCCTCCTTTTTTGGAGGTTTGTAAACAGAGGCTGGTGTGTGTGTGTGTGTTTGCTTTGATTGTGAGTCCCTGCATGGCAAGGGGTTGGATTGGATGGAGTTTATCACACGAAGCAGATTGTGAGTTTATCCCGTGAGTGTTCCCCAAAAATTGCGTAATTACGCGAACCACATTCACATGGAGTCACCATTAAAGCGACCACAAAGAAGCATTAAAGTACATCTTTTTACTTTTGGGATTCCAGCTGCAGTGCATTTCCAATATTGCTTCATTTGCTCAATTGCATGTGATAATAATCATTCGCGCCGTTACTCGCCATTTCTGCTTTATTTGCAGGGGGGCTTTAAATGCGCTTTGATCTCTCTTTAATGCCGAAATTAGCCCCAGTGTGACAAACTCCTAGGATTCTATGTCCTAACTGCAAAGGAGGACAAGTCACCGCTAAATGTAGGACTTTCCTGAAAAGGGTAGGATGTGACCCAAGAGATGTGGCCCCACTACATATAAATGTAAATACATATAAATGTAAATGCTCCAAAGGGAGGAATTTTTCTTTTTGACATTCCTCCTGGAGAGAAGGTGGAAAGGTGGGACATGTCCAAGGAAAGGAGGACGTCTTCTGGCCACCCACAGGCACACGCTGTGTGGAAACACACTCGCTCTCGCTTTCTCCCACATGTAACACACGTGGCATGCTTGCCCACATGCTCCTGTTCTTGCGCTGAAGCCGTAAGGAGAGGCAGGCTTGGGCTGCTGGTTTATCACCACAAGTGTTGTGTTTTCACAGTTAATCATTCTTGGCGATGGCTCCTGCCCTTGAAAGAACCGTCCTAAACAGCTGCGACAGCATGTGATCTGCCGCTCTCTCTCTCTTTTCCCTTTCCCCCCTCTCCTCTTGTTCACTCTTGGGCTCCAGAAACTATGGCACACTTGGGCACAGCAATGCCCCACGCTTCTGAGCAAGCATCCAAAGGGGGAAGGCTACCCTTGGGGCTGGGTTGAGGTGGGATGGGGAGTCACTTTTTCTTGCGATGTTCCCGTGTAGAAGAAAGTCATCAGACAGACTGAAGGATCCACTTTCATCATATGCACTCTTGCCTGACCCTTGCTGTGAGTGGATCATAAAGATTAGATTTAGCTTAGATTTAGATGTATCTTAAATTTAGATTCGCTTTATCTTTAGATTAGATTTAGCTTAGAGGGCAGACTCTTCCAACTCAAAGATTTACTGTGCATGCTTGACTATAAGTCAACCTCATTTATAAGTCTAGGGCAGGTTTTGGGACCAAAATGATGTTTTTATATGACCCATGGATAAGTCAAGGGTAAAAATTAGGAGCAGCTAACAAAGGATTAAAGGATGAAACAAAGGAAAACCATGTCAAAGAATTATAACTATTTGTGATCACACTAAAGGCTGGATGGATGAGAGAGAGCAGAGGGTGGTTAGTGCTTCCAGGACCGATTATATTTTCCCCTTTCACCAGGAGATGGTTCCTTTTTTGATAAGAGTTAAAGTACAGTACTTACATTGAGCCACGGATAAGTCGACTCAGCTTTTTTTGGGTCAAATGTTTGACTAAAATTTCCAGACTTATACATGAGCATATACACTAAAAGCCAGATTTTTCTTCCTTCCTTTCTTTCCCTCTTCTTAAAATAATAATAATAATAATAATAATAATAATAATCTGAAATCTGGAAATGACACTGGACTTTTCTTCTCTCCAGAGAGAAAGACATTCTCTGATCGTGTCACCTTGTTATGGATAAAAATCATCATTGCCACAAATGTTCTTGTAAACATCAGGTGACTTAAGCGCTACTGGAATCAGAAACTGTGTTCTTAGCAGCAGAATATTTGAGGAGCAGGTCGAAATTAGATCTTTGAAATCTCTTTCCAAAATTTTGCTGTTGGAGAAGAGACCAAAGAGAATGGTTCTCAAAGTAGCTGGTTTGTTGTGAAATCAGGCAGGGCTTATTGACAGTACTTGGGCCTCAAAAGAACTGTTACATATGCTGCAGTAGGATGCTTAGTTCTGTGACGCCTAGGAAGTTCAAATAAGTCTTTCACAGCTTGATAAATATTTAGAAGTTTCAGTGCAGCTGATTCTGTAAAGTTAGATGGATGTTGATGCTGGAAGTACTAAAAATGCTTGTTGCTTCAGCCCCACTTTCCCATTGGTATGCTCAAGGTTTCTAACAAGGAATAAAAATTTCACTGAATAGCTGCAACAAATAACTGCAAAAGCATTGTCCCAGATGTAAGAATCACAGAAAATCAACAAGAAATGTCGATAGGTGGCTTTTATCCCTTAGTATTCTAGAGTCACTAAATCTTCTTCTGAGACAGTAGTAGGAATGAAAGAACAAATGCAACAGAAGTCTCCACTATTTCAGGGGGACAGAGAGAGAGAGAGAGAGAGATTTGTTTTGGCTGAAGAACAGTGTAGGAATTTTATTTAAATGAACAGAGGGACATTGCATTCAGAACTATTCTCGAATAATTAGGACAAGGCTAACCTAGATTTATTAAGACAAAAATAACTAACTGACTTTGTTTTCTTTCAGGTTCTGCACAGTTGTATTTTGAAAAGGTTCGGTCTGTTACACTGGACATTTGCAATAGCAGCGCCATTATACCTTGCATAGTAACTAATCTAATACTGCGCAGGACTAATGTAACATTCGTAAAGTGGAAATTACAAGGAAGTGAATTTTTTGCTTACGATGGAGTTGTTGATAAAGTCACAAGGAACATTACTTTTCAGTCCGCAAATTTACTGGATTTATCATTGCTACCGCAAGGCACTGCTTCACTTGTCCTGTCAAGAGAAGAGGCACTTCCAGGAAACTACACCTGTGATGTAGCAGAATCAAACAGAGAAGGAGACACTATAGTCGAACTTATACGCGTTTCAGGTAAGTTGTTCATGTTGTGTCCCATTCCTTGTGTATTGATCACTGGTGCATTTTAACTGCTGTCCATAAATTATCTCCATTTTTGGGTGAATAGTAAAGTAACCTATGGCCCCCAGATTTTGGTTTGGCTCCAATTACTCATTGTAAGTTGTGATTGCAAATGAATCTTCTACTTCCCTCAGTCATGTTCCTATGGCAGGAGAATTTGACAGTGGAGAGGGTTATTCATATTGTATGAAGCTTTGGAATATGAAGGCTGCCTGCTTCAAAGATCACCGAGAGCAGAAATGCCCGCTCTTCCTCTTTGTATGTGAAACATGGAGAAATCTCTATATGCCAGGAGCCTGCTCAGCACAGTGTTAGAAACGTCCCCTAAAAGTTCTTTATAGTTTTAAAAAAGAACTCAGGAGGAGGGAGGACATGTTTGTTGATGCCTTTCCTGTTGGAAAGCTTAGTGGCAATGGTCAGACAGAGGCTGCAACTTAGTTGTAGATCCCATGTTTTCTATGCCAAAGGAATCAGGTTCACTTCCAAAGAGCTGGAGAGTTGGACAAACTGTGGAGAGCCCCTGCCTGTCTTTGTTGATAGTACTGGATCAGATGAATGAATGGTCTGTTGTAGCAGTCTGGCACTTGCAGTGTGCCAGGAAGATAGACAGGCTTCTTGGTAGTTAGCCAGTGCAGTATAGTGCATCAGAGCAAGATTGGGGGAGATCCAGGTTTGAATCCCATGAAGCCCTGGAGTAGCCCCAAATGGGTAATTTTCAACCTAACCTCTACAGGGAAAATAATGGTGTGTCTGTGGGAAACTATGTACAGTGGACCCTTGGTATCTGCTGGGGTTTGGTTCCAGGATACCAAAATCTGTGGGTGCTGAAGTCCCATTAAACAGAATTGATTGTAAAATGGTGTCTTGTATATAAAATGGCAAAATCAAGGCGTGCTGTTTGGAATTTATATATTTTTAAATATTTTCAAGCCATGGGTGCTCAGATCTGTGGATAAAGGGTACTCAAAATAGGGAAATAGGCTGTCTGACTTATCGTGCCTGTCTGGTTGCCGCTGGGGGAATGGCCCACCTGTAAAGGCCCACCAGCCCGGCAGAGCCCCAGAAGGCACTGGGCCGGGCTAGCTGGGCCGGGATTGGCTGTGGCCGGCAGGAGGGGTGGCACTTCCAGTCCACTGCCCAGACTCCAACTCCCAGCAGACACCAGGACCGGAAGTGCCACATGATTAGGTGGCGTTGGGGTGTCCGGGCCCCATGATTGGCTGGGAACTGGGGGTGGGACTTCTTCCCCTTCCTGGCTCCCAATTGGTTGGATGGCCTATTTAAGGCCCACGTGGCACTCTGACCGGCGCCATTCCAGCCCAGCTCTCCCTCCGCCCCTCTTTATATTTGGTTTGGGTTGTGCTGTTACAACTAACTAGGGGAGGTAGCATAGGTCTTGGATCTGATAGGTGTGGTTTCCAGGGCTGCGTACCACTGGATCAGGAGTCCTACGAGGACACGGGAGTAGGGTTGCCATATCCCGCTGGTGGGCGGGACTTTCCCAGTTTGGGGCGGGGCCGCACGGTCCTGCCCCGGCTTGGCCCCTCCCCCGGGCTGAGGGGAGTATTCCCTCCCCGCCTTAGCCCCGTCCCCATTGCCACAGCAGCGAGGGCGGGGCCCAGGCCTGGGGAAAGCCTCCCTGGGAGGAGTATTCCCTCCCCGCCTTAGCCCCGCCCCCGTCGCCACAGCAGTGAGGGCGGGGCCCAGGTCCGGGGCTCCTATTCAAATGTAGGGCACAAAAATTGTGTCCTACATTTGAAAATTTTGTCCTACATTTGTCCAGTTTGGAGGCCTGGACCTATGACAACCCTACACGGGAGTGCTGGGAGTTTGCTGTATTAACATTGCGGGGGAAGCATTGTATCAGCATCCCTTGGTGACAAAGGGTGGAGATGCGAAGATGTGATCAACCACTTAACAGAGAGGCAGAGGGGCGATTAACCGGTAACCCCCCCTTTTGTCATCCTGAAGCTAGGCCTGTTACAGACTGCCAAAATAAAGCTGCTTCGGGCCTCTTTGGAGGTATGCTATTTAAATGATGCATGGGTCCTAAGAGTCTGGAGGTCGCACCAAAGCCACAATCCATTCCTAAGCACTGGAGTGCAGCTTTGGTGCAGCTTCTGGATTCTTAGGATGCATGCATCATTTAAACAGCATACCTCCAAAGAGACCCAAAGCAGCTTTATTTTGGCAGTCTGTAACAGGCCTTGGTCGTGACTAAGCAAATTGGTTCATCAATCAATAGATGATTGGTTGATGACAGATCTAGACCTTATGTATTTTCAGGCCAACCCTACTTTCAGCTGTTGTTAATAAAGTTGTGGCCATTTTTTTAACTTCCAAATGAGGTGTTGGTGGTTATTGTTGCCGCACCTCCACTCCAAGGCAAATGAGCATTCTGTAGAAGAAGGGCATGTGTTGTTGGAGAAGAGAATAAGGTTATCAGGCCTCAACTGCTGTATGTGCAGTTATCTGATGGTGGAAGATAAAATGGTACAGGGAGAAGTTGTGATTAGGGACTACAGTAAATTGGCACCATGATGGAGCATGTTGGGAGATCCAGCTTCGAGAGAGGAGGTCTCCACGAGGGGAGGAAACGGTCTGCTGTGCTTAAGTTTGAATACTCTGATGTTTGGAAATTTCTGGCAAGTTTAAACTGGGAGTGTGGTTTCATAAACTCTGGGAAACATTTCTTAAGCAATTGGGTTTTAATTGAGGACTTTGTGATCAGCACATTTAACTTGCTCAGAAGAAAGAGAAATATGTACTGTTTTGCTCAGCATTTAATTATCCTGTGGAACAAACCTACTGTGTTTACATGCCGTGGTTACAGTTAGAACAGCTGTTAAAATGGATCTGATAAATTCTTAGAAAATCAGTTTATCAATATTTATGGATGATTTGTAGAAAGAAAGCATCTTTCTACAAGTTTTAAAAATATGATTGTCCCCTGTCTATATTTTTATGATTTCTGCCACTGAATTACCATTGCATTATTGTCATTATATAATTTTAGAATGCTGCTGGAATAATTTAAAGACATCCTTGTTTTGATTTTGGAGCATGGGGGTGATGAAGAAGACTAAACATTTCATGAAATTACCACCTGTGCTCCTGTTTCATAAGCTCCTAATGTATATAATGATGATAGTTTTTAATGACGATAACTGGTAGTAGCAAAATATCGTACGTTGTTGTTTTATAATGATCTTTGTTGCATTCTGGTAGAATTCAAAAGCAGCCATGTTAATCTGGAAAATCAGTATGCAAAGGAATCGAGTATTACCTTTGAGATTAAATGAAAGAAAAAAGCTGGTAGCATGGGTTTGAGCATGACATGCTTCTGAGGAAGCTTCTTTCTTTCAGTTAGTCTCAAAGGTACTACTAGATCCCTATGCCCACTTTGTTGCATTCTACACATCCAAGGAAATCTTGAGTGTCAGACTAGACATTCTGTGGTAAATGTTGCCAGCACACACCTTACAGGATACTTTTAAAATAAATGTGCTATGGGAGTTTCCCAGTTACTCATTTCCTTCCCCTGTAGCTTCCCACTATAGTTCCCAGAATGCCCCCTGTGGTATTTCCCAGGCTTTACTGTAACTGCACATGTGACTACAACCAAAACCCTGAAACCAAAACAAACTGCAAATTGCTTCCTTATTCAGCCCTGCCTCCACTTTCTTCGTCTTGCTTTCATGTTTTAATTGTATTTTGTAATCCTTTTGACCTTTTGTACCCTGTAAAGTGCCATGCACTCTGATAGTAATGTGTAAAATAAGAGTTAAGTAGGTGTTCTGCCCAAATGGGCTTCTGTTCAAACTGGAACCCTCCCATGAACCCATGTTTGTGTTGTTGCTTGTGCCTGTCATATCACTTTTAAAAAGGTACAGTTGACCCTCCACATTTGCAGATTGGACTTTTGTGGATTTGATTATTCACAGATTTGATTAATATGCTAACTCTAGGAATCTCTAGGTCTTCCAGCATAACTCTGCTATAAATTGACCATAGAGTCACACTGGAGGACCTAGAGATAGGGTTGCCATAAGTCAGGACCTCCAAACCGGGACAAATGTAGGACAAATGTAGGGCAACATTTTCAAATGTAGGACACATTTTTTAAAAATGGAGGACATGCGAAAAAAATGAGGTTTTTTTAAAAAATCTTAATATAAATGCATGTTTTTTAGGCATGATCAAAATGGAGGACATTTTGGCATTATTCCTAGACAGATGGCAGAAATGGACTTGCCCTCGGGTTCAACTGTACTTCTCAGAAGTGTGTACTTGGGCAAGGGGCTGTGGTTTTTCTTCACTGCACATGAGTTTGTAAAAATCACAGCAAGTTACATTGGCCGTGCCTCAGAGGCTTGTTGATATCAATATCACCATCATCATCATCATCATCATCATCATCTCAGTCATCATCATCATCATCATCATCACTATAATTGTCCAAGAAAGGCAGACTTGTTAGCATTCAAATCGCCATAAATACACAGAAAATGCACTTGCATATATTTAATAATAAAATATAATAAAAAAACAAGGCAGAGGTGTATATATTTAATAATAAAAATTAATGTAATAAAATAAAAAACAAGCAATAATAAAAATTAATGAAATAAAATAAAACAAGCAATAATAAAAAATTAATGAAATAAAATAAAGACAAGCAATAATAAAAATTAATAAAATAAAATAAAACAAGCAATAATAAAAATTAATGAAATAAAATAAAACAAGCAATAATAAAAATTAATGAAATAAAATAAAACAAGCAATAATA